>NC_035445.2:81132600-81211882 GCF_002127325.2 Helianthus annuus | reverse complement strand
TTTTTGATGTCACATGAAAGGGCAAGTTGACGAAAAACCGAGCTTGTTACTAAAATAAAGGGTGAAAAAAAATGAAAAAGGCTTTTTGGTGGGTAAAAATGGTTTTTGGGGTAATGAAATGAAAGGTTTAGGCTCAAAGGGGTTTTCTAGGGGGATTTTGGGTAGGTAAAAAAAATGAAAAATAATGGTTTTGAAAGAAAAATGGTTAGTCCTAATGCCTCCATCATTTACTTACTTGGGTTTAAGTTGGTAAGGACCGGGAATGTATCGTCGTGGCAAGTTCTAGATTTGTAAGGACCGAGCGGCTATTCACACAAGAAACGAAAAATGAGCATTTAATCTAAATATGTCTATTTTTATGCTCAATAAAGGCTCAAAACTCACTTTTGTGGGAATGGGTTTTTAATGTGACCAAGCATATATAATCGAATTTTAAACTAGACTTGTTATGCCGTTTCATAATTTTCTTATGTTGGTTCCTTTTTTATCACGACGCTATCGGTTGTAAATTTGTAAAAATATAACCTTTTTAGAACTTGTTATTCCCAACTTAAACCAAGACAAGTAAATAAAAAAAATGAAAAAGTTTTTGAAAAAATTTGGGGTGTTTAGCGGTTCCAATAGAGTTTTGTGTAAGGCTTGTGTTTAGGATTTTGCAAAATTTCAAGGTTTTAGCATCCCCCCCACACTTAAATTACACATTGTCCTCAATGTGTCCAAAAATAATATTTTTGGTTGATTAGAATGTATAAAAGTGTGTTAAAAAGCAAAGGTTTATGTTACTGGAAGTCTGGACACGGCCCCGTGTTCAGCGGACACGACCCCGTGGTGAACTGCCAGTAACGAAAACTTACAGAAGGTGGACACGGGGGCGTGTCGGGTGAACACGGCCACGTGTCGGGCAAAAAATTGCAGGTCAGTGGCCAAACAGCAGATCTGGGAGATGGACACGGGGGCGTGTCGGCTGGACACGTCCCCGTGTGGACAGTCTGTTGGCCCAAAAATTAGGTTTTTTCTCCCGGTTTCTCCATCCTAGGGCTGCAAGTGCTAATGTTTTAGCACTCTAACCCTTGCATTGCACCTG
Organism: Helianthus annuus; assembly: GCF_002127325.2. Lineage (NCBI taxonomy): Eukaryota > Viridiplantae > Streptophyta > Magnoliopsida > Asterales > Asteraceae > Helianthus > Helianthus annuus. Next base: position 81,210,798 of record NC_035445.2, on the reverse strand, counting down.
TTTAATCACTTAGTACCAACCAACCAAGCACAAACCATCCTAAATTACCATTGTTAAACATTATCCAAACATAAACAAAATAAAGATAAAAAGTAGTTCGGGAAAGTAAATTGTTCGACAAATGGCACGCAGGCCATGAATTGTTTGATAGATAAGAAGGGCATTCAAACCTGTGGGCTCATCACCAGCCAGCCCCTTGTTCCTCCCAGCCTCCTACTCCATGTCTTCATCACTACCATCACCTCCACCCCCTTGCCTCGCCATGTACTCCCGGATGCTACCGATATCATCTTGTATATCATTGACGCTGCGCTCGATAGCTCCAACCCGGTGGTATGTGTTGTTGGCGAGGTTGTAGGTGTTCCTGGTGCACATAAGGTTTTCCTGCAAAAGATCATGTAAACTTTGAAAATTAGGAAAACCGCCTCCTTGAGAGGAGGACTGACCCGGATCGCCTTGGGGTGGGTATTGAAAATGTGGAGGTGGTGCATGAAGAACTAGAGCCTCCTGCGGGTTCCATGCGTAGCCTTGCGTCCTCTGAAAGCTCACCGTCCCGTCCTCCGCTTCATAAAGCAAGTTCATGGCTCGGCAAATATGATAATCGACCCGTCCCGACCATGGACTCCTTTCGAAGGATCTTGGGATATTCGTGAAGTGCTTGAAAAGACGGTACACCCATCCCCCGAAGAAGATTGGTGTAGGAGCAGAGGCAAGGCGGTTCAAGTGCATGTTTCGCAGTAGGAAGTAAGGAACATCAAGAGGCTTCTGGTTGTGGATGCAGTGAAGGACAACCAAATCTTTCAACCCCACAACGCCACTACTGTCATGGCGTTGGTTCAGCGAGTACGTGAGGAGCCTGTGGATGTAGCGGTATAACGGGTCCCTCAGTTTGGTGCTCTTTGTGCTGCTCGGGTTGTAGATTCCTTCACCTATTTGAGCCCATGCGGCTTGGCGTTCGGTTGCATCCAAGTCTCGTAACCCCCCTGTATTCTCTTCATTTCCCGCTTCTTCATCATTGTATAGCCCAATGATGGCTCCAAACTGCGCCATGGAGGTTCTATAGGTGGTCCCTCCACATCGAAATTCAACCGCCTCATGATCAAACGGTTCGCGCCTCGAGTTGAAGATGAAGGTGCTATAGAACTCCATCGTGCATTGATGGACCGACCGAAGTCGGGCAGTCAATGCGACGTGCAGTGGACCCCTCACAATGTTGTTGAAGCGGTCAAGTTGGTTCACCATGGTTAGCAAATCAGTACACGCCCGCCTTGGGTACTCTTCCGGTCGTGTTTGTAGAACCTCGTACCGTGCCCTAGCATCCAGTTCATTTGCGCCAAACCTTGTGAATTTCGACATCTGAAAAGAATAAAAAGTTAGTATGAAAACAGGAAATTAAAGCGAAACTGCAAACAGTGGGCTGGACACGGCCCCGTGTTCAGCGGACACGGCCCCGTGTCCAGGCGTCTGTAACCCAAAAATTCCATTTTTCGTCCCGGTTTCGAAAACCTAAAAATTTTTTGCCCAATAGTAGCGGTTTCCCCCGAAAATGAAACCCTAAGTGTCATTTTTCCCATAACAAACCGTTTACCCTTTCAATTTCGTGTTTTTCGGTTCAAGAACAAGGGTTTGGGGTTTTATTTGGAAATCGGACAAATCTATCAACAATACTTGCCTAGATACTTTCTACTACACTAATCTAAACTACTACTAACAAATTTCATCAAAAATTTTGAGTTCGATCCGGATGAACATGAAGAACCCTAGATTTTCCCAATTTTTGATGTTTTAACTACATGCAAGTAACTAATCTAACTACTAATGAAGATAGAATCATACCTTGACGTTGTTAGATTCGGTGGTGACGTAGAAAAACTGCAGAAAATCGCCTCGAACCAGAGAGTTTTCGGCTAAACGGGGCGTGTGGAATGGTGTAACTGATAAGAAAAGAGGGTTTTATCCCGACAGTCGCCTCGACACGGCCCCGTGTCCAGCGGACACGGCCCCGTGCCGGGCGAAGTTTTTGAATTTTTTTTTTTGTGCTCGTGTGTATGCCCCTTATTTCCGAAAAATGATTTACCGGTTTTTAAACGTACACTTACCTGTAACATGTCGGGTACGAATTTATTCGTTAACCGTCTGAAGTGAGATCTCCTCTTCCTCATCCTCAATGGATCCTCGGTAGAGTTTCAGCCGTTGGCCATTGACTTTAAATGGTGTCCAATTTCGAGTTTTAATTTCTACTGCACCGTGTGGAAAAACATGGGTGACGGAAAAAGGTCCTGACCACCTAGATTTCAACTTACCAGGAAATAATCGAAGTCGTGAATTAAACAATAGAACTTGGTCTCCAACCCGAAATTCATTAGATTTAATATATTTATCATGCAAATTTTTCATTCTTTCTTTATAAATTTCGGAGTTAGAATATGCATAATTCCTAAGTTCGTCTAATTCGTTTATTTGACAAAATCGATTTTTACCGGCATTTTCCAAATCTAAGTTTACGTTTTTTATTGCCCAGTAGGCTTTGTGAGCTATTTCTACTGGCAAGTGACAACTTTTTCCATAGACGAGTTTATATGGGATTGTGCCTATAGTGGTTTTATAAGCAGTTCGAAAAGCCCATAAAGCGTCGTCTAATTTATCGGCCCATTCTTTTTTATTTATTCCTACGGTTTTTTCAAGTATTCGTTTTAAACCTCGATTAGTCACTTCGGCTTGCCCATTTGTTTGAGGATGATATGCTGTTGAGACCCGGTGATAGACCCCATACCTTGTTAATATTTTTTCGAGTTGATGATTGCAAAAATGGGTACCTCTATCACTTATCAAAGCCTTTGGTGTCCCGAAACGAGAGAACAACTTTTTCAGAAATTTTACCACCACTCTCCCATCGTTTGTTGGAAGAGCTTCGGCCTCTGCCCATTTAGACAAGTAATCTACTGCCACAAGTATATATTTGTTTCCCTTTGAAGGTGGGAAAGGTCCCATGAAATCGAGTCCCCACACATCAAAGATTTCACAGACGAGAATGCCATTTTGAGGCATTTCGTTTTTGGAAGAAATATTACCTGATCTTTGGCATGCATCACATGTCTTTACAAGGTTTTGAGCATCCTTGTAAATGGTCGGCCAGTAAAATCCTGAATCAAATACCTTTCGTGCGGTACTTGCGGCACCATGATGTCCTCCGTATGGACCTTCATGACAATGATGGAGAATTCTTCGTGCTTCATTACCATAGACGCACCTTCGGATGAGCTGGTCAGCACACATTTTGAAAAGATAGGGGTCTTCCCAAAAGTAATGCTTTACATCAGCAAAGAATTTCTTTCTTTGATGATGTGGCCATCCTTTGGTGACTACACCGCTAGCTAAGAAATTAGCATAGTCGGCATACCATGGTTCTTGTCTACTCTCTATCATTTCCAAGGATTCCGTGGGAAATTTTTCGTTGATTTGCTCGTCCCTGGTTGTCTCCAAAGCTGGGTCTTCTAAGCGTGAGAGATGATCTGCAGCAGTGTTTTCTGCTCCTCTTTTGTCCTTGATTTCAATGTCGAATTCTTGGAGGAGTAGAATCCATCTTATCAAACGGGGTTTTGCGTCTTGCTTCTTGAAAAGGTACCTGATGGCTGCATGGTCTGTATAGACTATTGTTTTAGAAAGAACAAGATAAGAACGAAATTTATCAAAAGCAAATACCACCGCTAGTAATTCTTTTTCTGTAGTTGTATAATTTTCTTGCGCATCATTAAGAGTTTTACTAGCATAATAGATTGGGTGGAAATGTTTTTCTTTTCTTTGTCCCAAGACTGCTCCAACAGCGAAGTCACTTGCATCGCACATGATTTCGAAAGGAAATTTCCAATCTGGCGCTATCATGATAGGTGCATTGACTAGCATTTCCTTGAGGGTCAGAAATGCTTGATTGCATTCCTTGTCAAAGATGAAGGGTGCATCTTTTTCAAGTAATTTTGTTAGAGGCCTTGAAATTTTTGAAAAGACTTTGATAAACCTTCTATAAAATCCGGCATGTCCTAGGAAACTTCTGATTGCTCGCACGGAGGATGGGGGAGGTAATCGAGAAATAGTCTCTATTTTTGCTCGATCAACTTCCATCCCTTCGCTTGAGATTTTGTGACCGAGTACTATTCCCTCTGTTACCATGAAATGGCATTTTTCCCAATTAAGGGCGAGGTTAGTTTCCTCACATCGGGATAGCATTCGTTCAAGATTATCGAGGCATTGGTCATATGAGTCTCCAAAGATGGAAAAGTCATCCATGAAGACTTCCATTGTCTTTTCGATCATATCATGGAAAATGGCGACCATACAACGTTGGAATGTTGCAGGCGCATTACATAGACCAAATGGCATGCGTCGATATGCAAAAGTTCCGTAGGGACATGTGAAAGTTGTTTTCTCTTGGTCTTCCGGTGCTATCGGTATTTGAAAGTAACCTGAAAAACCATCTAAGAAACAATAAAATTTATGACCGGATAATCTTTCTAACATTTGATCAATGAAGGGTAAAGGAAAGTGGTCTTTCCTAGTTGCTTCATTTAATCTCCTATAATCTATACAGACTCTCCATCCTGTGACGGTTCTTGTTGGTATTAATTCATTTTTCTCGTTAGTTATTACCGTCATACCTCCTTTCTTTGGGACTACTTGGACTGGACTTACCCACGGGCTATCGGAGATAGGGTAGATTAGTCCGGCGTCGAGTAGTTTGATGACTTCATTCTTAACCACTTCTTGAACATTGGGGTTCACTCTTCGTTGTGGTTGAATTACCGTCTTGTAGTCATCATTCATTAAAATTTTGTGCGTGCACATGGAAGGGCTTATTCCTTTAATATCTACAAGCTTCCAAGCGATCGCGTTTTTGTGTTTTTTAAGTAAGTTAACTAATTTCTCTTTTTCTATATTACTTAATTTAGATGAAATAATTACGGGTAAACTACCTTCTTTGCCTAGAAAAGCATATTCCAAACCTTTAGGAAGTTCTTTGAGCTCAATGGGTGGGTCTTTAGAAGACACCTTATTTTGTGGCTCGTCTAGATCAAGAACCTTAAAAGTTTGTTCTATGGCTATCTCTTCTTCGACAAAGTGGTCCTCTTCGTTGGTTGTATCGGGCGGTTCAGCTTCATCCTCAATTAGGGGGTCATTGTTACCAAAAGGATATTTCATTGAGCGCTCAAGATCTATGCTCCTTTTGAATGCCCATAATTGAAGAGGTAGATTGTTGAATTTCCGGTCTTTCAAAGCTTTATGAGTTTGTACAAAAGGTTTTCCCAAGACTAGAGGAGCGTCATCGAGGATGACAAAGTCGGTTGGGATTACCATTTGATTTGCTTGAACCAAGACATCCTCAACTACACCGATTGATTTTATTACTTTCCGATCGGATAGAAAAATGGGTATTTGAAGTGGAGAAAAATCACTAACACTTAATTTTTCAAAAATATAGTTAGGCATTATGTTAACGCAAAGATCCTTATCGATGGTGATATTACTAATAAATGAATTTTGAAAGAAACATGGAACCGGTGTAATGTTAATTTCAAAAGGGTCTTCTTTTATTAGCGAGGTTTGATCATTAGTTAACTTAACGCTTACTAAGTCTTTGATTTTAGCACTAGTGTTTAACTCTTTTAAAAACTTAGCATGAGGGGTTATTAAACAATGGTTTTCGAAAGTAGGTGACAAGAGGTTAATTTCTTCAAAATTAGACTCTTCTTGAATTTTAACATTATCGGACTCACCTTTTTCTTTGTTTAACTCATTTGTCGGTTTTTCACTTTCTTGTTCTTCCATTTTTACACTTTCAACTATCTCTACGTTATTATCATTTTTTAGCTCTTCTCTTGCGCGGGATTCCTCTTCCCTTGCGCGAGATTCTTTTATGCAACGTTCGATAGTTTTAATGTGTTCTAATATCCTATTGGTCACTTCGGTGAGATTGAAAGAATTTGGATCCTCAAAGCTTGAATCCGGTTGTTCGATCCTAGGTTCCTCATAGTACTCATATGAAGTAGATGGTTCACACCATTGTTCTTCATTGTAAGTATATGATGGATAAGGGTCGAAACTTTGTTTTTCATAGTACTCATATGAGGTGGGTTGTTCACGCCATGGTTCCTCATAATAAGAGTATGAAGGTGGTGGCTCATATGTTGAATCTTCAAAGTATGAGTATGATGGCTCATACCTTGGTTCATCAAAATATGAGTATGAGGGAGTAGGTTCATACCTTTGGTCTTCATAGGATGTGTATGAAGTTGATGGCTCGTACCTGGGCTCCTCATAATGGTTGTATGAATTGGATGGTTGATATGAAGTATTATATTGAACCGAGCGTGCGTTACGACAATTAGTGCAATAATTACCCCTATAATCATCCTCATCATAGGTGTAGTTGTAACCTCTTGAGTATTGATCCATAAGAATCACTCAACAGATCACAACTGAGTCTCGGGACCAGAAAACAAAAATAAGACGGAAACAGAAGCTGGACACGGCCCCGTGTTGGGTGAACACGGCCCCGTGTTCAGGGTCTGTATCTGGGCGTTTTAATTAAAGTTACTGGTCACGTTGAGCACGGGGGCGTGTTCAGCGAGCACGGCCCCGTGTTCAGACTCTGTATCTGGGTATCTACTCTAAAAATATGCAGCACGGGGGCGTGTTCAGTGAGCACGGCCCCGTGTTCAGGCTACTGTAAATGCAAAAACTAAACTAAAATGCAGAAAAATGCGCGCGTTTTAAAAAGGTTTTGAAAAACTGATTAGGCCGTCGATTTTAAGCTTTCTTAAAATCCTTGTGTCCCCGGCAGCGGCGCCAAAAACTTGATGCGTGTCAGTGTGTATATATTTTTGATATATATTTAAGCCCTTTTTACACTTTTAGCCAAGTTTTAAATTTATAAAACACGATATTCACTAACACTAAACACACATATGGGCAAGTGCACCCATCGTGGACGTAGTATAGTGTTGGTAAGATACCGAGGTCGTCCAAGGACACAAGAGCTTTTAATACCGGTTTATCCTCAACGTCTAATCAAATCAAAAAGGTTAGAAAATTGTTTTAAACTAAGAAAAATAAAAACTAACTAAATGCTGAAAATAAAATAAAATAAAAACAGATAGACAAGATGAATCACTTGGATCCGACACGTGTATTAGTATAACCTTTGATTATTTTCGCACTTTTGCACTTGTTTAAGAGATTATCTTAGTTATTGTAGTAGGCCCCTCTTTTGAAGGCGACGTTACCCTCAACCCAGTAGTTTGAGTCAGCAAGGATACAATCCTAAAGGGTCGGATTATTGAAAGATAATGAATTAAGTTATTAATGCAAATTGTGGTAGGCCCCGCTTCTGGCGGTGACGTTACCCTCGGCTAAGTAGTCTGAGTCAGCAGGGATACAGTCCAAAATAGCCGGGTTATAGTATTAATAGTAGTTAACTTATGAGGGGGTCAAAGAGTTTGGATCCCCGCCATCCAATACCTATGGGCATTGAAGGAGATCCTACTAAATTTGACCCAGGTCCCAAGCAGGACCTCTAAACGCTGAACAAGGGCAAGACCCTTACCAAACCGTTCCCTTAACCCCCGACCAGGTAGCCAACATACCTCCATATAGACCGTGGAGATATGAATGGTGAAAATCTTTTATTTTATATAAACAGTAAAATAATGCCAAGACACCACGGACAAACGATAAGGAAAGATCACCTTCAACATAAGTAACTAGTTATTAAAGTCATTAATACAAAACCAAATAAAAAGTGCAAAAGATTAAAAATAAAAAGTATTATACTAAACACTTGTCTTCACCAAGTGATGTAAGAGACTTAGGCAAACATGGCCTTGATTGTCAAGAACTCTTACGATCAATCTTGGATCCCGAGACGACTCACACACTCTACGATGGACAATGGATGATGGTGGTGGATGATGGTGTTATGGTGGTGGTGGGTGGTGGATGAGGTGTGAGAGAGGTGGTGTGCCAAGGGATGAGAGAGAATGAAGCCAAGCTCCTCTATTTATAGGCTGAACAGAAGGCTGGACACGGCCCCGTGTCTGCTGGACACGGCCCCGTGCCCGCCTGACACTCTCTCTCTTCATTAATTGTAATTGTGAATTACAATTAATGCGCCTGCTGTACTTTCACCACGCCCCCGTGCTTGCTGGACACGGCCCCGTGGTGGGCAATGGAAGCTTCTACTGGTTTGTCTTTTCTGCTGCTTCCTGGGCACGCCCCCGTGTTCGCTGGACACGGGGCGTGTTCAGACTCTGTTTCTTCCTTTTTGCTTTTGGAGGTGCCGTTGAGGGTCCGGGCAGTCTACTTTTGTTCCTTTTCTTGTATTTATGGTAGAATTAGTGGTCTTTTTGCTTCTTTTGTGATTTTGAGCTCATTTCATCCTGAAAATACAAAAGGAAGACAAAAACACTCTTTTTCCAACATTAGTACTTAAAAAGGGTTAGTTTTATGCCTTAATTGATGTGTTTTATATGTTGCATTTTACACACATCAATCATTCATATCAACATACATTTTCCAACTCTTATCTACATTGAATTTCACTAACACGCATACGACATGAATTTTCAACCACATCGTTCAATATCTTCGAAATCCAAATTCATTATCACACATAACACATAATTGGTCTAACACATATCTCATGATCTCTCAATTCTTACATTTGTGTCAAAATGCCTAACCATGCTATTAATACTTAGTTTACTTTCAGAAAGTCAACCCTCTAGCATATAACTTCCAACTTTTGATCACACGTCCATGTTAATATGGTAGACCGTAATAATTTCATCATATTCATTTCATACATGATCACTTAGTTACATACACAATATACACATAATCAATTTACACATACTTATGCTTTCATGATTCTACATTTGACAACCACATTCTATGTTAGCCAACTTAACATAATCATAACATCATTCTTTACTTGTAAGGTCATATGCTATATATTTAGTACACATTCACTTCTTAATCGCAATTAAGTAATTAATAGAACACATGGGGAGCATCATCCGCTCAAGCACAATGTACAAGCCCCTAATGCATAATCTTGACCAAAAAAATACATTCAACTGTCACACCCCGATATTTTCACGTATTACCGGTGGGCCCGGTGGGGAGTATCGTGACGTATTTGATATCATCATAGTCAAACAACACAAATTATAAATGCAGAGCGGAAGCAAAAGATAGATTTATTTCAACCGAATAAAATGTAATATTAAGTATCACAAAGTGGCTGAAACAGATCCACAAGCGGATCGAATAAAGAGGAAAACTGTTCAACAGACTTTGACATCTAGAGCTTGCGAGACTTAATTATTGATGCCTGGAGTAGCCAGCCTATTACGTATAGTACCTGCACTTAGCCTTTTTGGAAAATACGTCAGTTTACACTGGTAAATACAACTTAGCTGACTCATTTTGAAAACGTTTTAGGAAAATTGATTTGGATGCACTTCGGAAAAAATATCTTTTATAACTTGGGACAATTATTTAAAAATAATCTTGTATACAGTTTTACTCCATTGTCGTCCATCAGGGCCGGTTTGTAGGGCCGATCTAGATTAACTGACACGCCACAGGTATAATACCCACAAGGTTGATTCCTTTAAGTGGGCTACCAGTTTTTACATATGCAGCTGTGAGGTGTACGCCTACACCCCGTGCTTAGGTCGTGGCCATTTCTTTGAATGATGCCAAGGATATCCGGGACATGGTCATTTAACCCCCAAAGGCCAAACACCAAATAATACATATTAAACGGGTTATGTAAATACATTAATCACAATCCGATTTAAATGACTACACACCCGACCAAGCGGTACTTTTATAGTACCGTATCCCAAGCCCGTATAGGGAAAATAAGTTAATAGTATTTACCTGAGCAAAGTATAAATCAAATACAGCAAGTGCACGTAGCTTTTACTGGGCTCCTAATCTAGAACGAAGGTTTTTTAATAACCTATTAGAATCCTAACGGGTCTTTAATTAAGCTTAGACTTAGACCGGTTAGTTTTCAAAAGGAAGACACGGTTCAAACGCATGATAAAGCGAAGACCAGTTTAGAATGTGGTTTTGACCCAACAAGCTTGTACGCTTGTTTAATATGGGTAACTTAAACACATTCTGGATTTTGAGACAAAAATGATATGGTTTGACCCGTTTCGGCTAAATTATGCAAACTAGTCACATAAGCCGATCTGAACACGAAAATGCGTAACGGGTAACCAAATGAGTCATATGCAGGTTTCCTAAGTTAATATACCTTAAATATGTTGTGACATCAGTAAGATATCTTCTATTATGCCCATAATGATTTTAAACTCAAACTATGCCCCGTAAGGGCATTTTGGTCATTTTAAAGGTTATAAAAGAGTTTAAATAGTAACCTGAATTACAGGTCTGATTTAATTAGTAAATATACTTAATTTAATAAGTTATAACAGTAGGGTATCATATATATGTGAAATTTATTAATTATAACCATACTATGCACCGTAGGGGCATTTTGGTAATTTCACATAAGCCTAAAAGGCCAAAACTGGAAATCTGAGTTTAAAACTTTTGCTTACTGTTAAAATATAAAAATTTACTGAAAATATCAGTAGGAATCAAGCCTTATATGTTTAAAATAGTTTTAATACATACTATGCGTTAAAAACGCTTAAAAAGACGATTTGGAGCTATTTCCGGGTTTTCAAAGGAACGCTGATATTTTTATTATTCCAGAAAGCTCAAAATATTTTATTTATCATATTGGATCAGTAGAAAAGGGTTTGGTATCAAAAGGATTTGTAAAACTCATTTTATAGCCCAAAAGGGCAAAACCGGCAATAACCGAATCAAGCTTAGAACTCTATGTTATGCTCAGCCTAAAAATAAATAAAAATCTCAAAAATCCCAAAATATTATTTTATATCAGTAGGTAAAAAGTTTGATATAAAAATTTGGGTTTAGATAGGCTATATGCTAATTACGTCGTTTAATTAATAAAAAGCTTCTCAATTACGCTAATGAGCATAACTCCTAATCTAGACCTCAAACTGATGTCAAATTTTAGGGACAAGTTTATAAATAAGTAGTGAAGGTTTCTATCCTTTCACTTTTTCAAAAATCACATTTTAGGGTGAAAAGGGCATAATAGTCAACATTTAAGCATTTAACGGAAATATGCATATGAATCGGATAACTAATGAACCAAGTTGTATAATCTCAGAGGGTTATACTTATAGGTAACTTGGTCCTAATAAAGCTCTTAGACATTTATAAACTATGCTCAAACGAGTCAGAACTGAAAGTCAAAGCAGAAGTCAAAGTATGCGACTTTCGGTCCCGAACCGAGCCTAATCTGAAAATTGTCGAGTTTGAACATGTTTAGACATGTTCTTACATTAATTACCAAGTTATATTAATGACAAAACATGTTGCATAGCTTCTACATTGCTAATTATGCATTAATTTGAAAATAAGCTTCCTGTTGACTTTTTAAGATTAACTTTGACTCGACAATTGACCTAGTTAGAGTGGGAATCAGAGGGTGCCCTTTTAAGGGCTTATTGCCTACATAATTACCAACTCATAGGTACTTTCAATTTGAAATTTGACGGGACAAATTAAGATTAATGACGAAGTCAAATCTTAATTACGACGGTTTGAATTTAAGCTAATAAACTAAGTAAAACTGAATTAAGGAAGGTTAATGATGCTTACCAAAGTCCTATCCACGACTAATGATCACTAGGAAGGGTGCTTGAGCTCCAAAAATCTCCAGAAGTGAAGTTGTGAAGCTTTGAATGCAAGTGTCCAAGTCTTGCAACAAATGGGTCTTTATATAGGGGTTTAAATTCTCCAAGATCATGCCAAATAAATCTATGGGATGATTCCTGATCATCCCAAGTGTCCCTAGGCCATCATAAACCATCAAACAAGCCCATAGAATCGAAAAACAAGCTTCTAAGTCGGTGTAACTTGCTGGAACAGGCAGCTGCCAACTTTTTTCTGCATCTGGGCACCTCAGGCGCCCCGCGTAAGGGTCCCCAGGGGGTTTACGCGCCTGGTATGAGGGTCATGTCCGGTCAACAAAGTTTCAACAATTGCAATTTAGGTCCCTGGTCCTTGTAAACTTAATTTTAACATGGTTTCTTGCACTTTTAACCCCCAAACTTGACTTTTAAGGACCCCAAGTCATAAACCAACTTTGTTAAGTCCCCGGTTATTCATACGATCACCGAAAAGTCATAAATTTCAACGTTGACGCTTTTAACCCCCCGTATACGAATTTTATCATAACTTTCTCATACGATAACTAAACTTTGTGAATTTTTTATCACACAATCTTGTGAGTATAATTAATCATTACAAAGCTTCGGGTTTGCTAAAAGATCACTCAGAGGTACACTTTAAACATGTTGACACATTTAACCCCTGTAGTTTGTAATTCCTCACTTTCTTTTACAGTTAGTTTCGTATGATCCAATATTTAATCGTTTAAGGGTATAAATATCATGTAGGGTTATTGAAAGATATATTTATTCATTGTTGACATTTTGAATCCTTTTACTCACTCAGATTCCTTGTTTGTCAACTTTAGCCCCTCTAACTTAATCTTTTACATGTTTAAAATCCATGACACGTGTCGATATATTATTGAACATGAATTTTCGAGGCGTTACATCAACCCAAATTCTTTTACGAGTTCCATATAAAGCAAATTCTTCAAGTTAGTTTACTACTACTTACATCATTATCATATTTCATTCATATATGTCAAGCCATTTCATACAATCCCACATCCTAACTTCACCTAGACATTTCATCATACACTTGGTGTGCATACTACTTTCTAAGCATAATGTACAACTCAATCATGCTTTAATTCCCACTTCTTGCATTCATCTTATCAACACAACTATAATGAAATAAATTTCATACTATACTTTAAACTAACTAACATATATGCATCACACACCACATAATTCATCAAATTTGCACTAGGATTAGACATGGGTGACACACCCATGTCACCATCTTCATCATCCCAAATGGGTGTCACTTCCAAACATAGAATTAATCAAAATCATGCATAACACATGTTCTATATGATGATTTTAACACATAATCATGCTTAATTTCATACCAAATTACGGATTTGATCATAACCCATTTCTAAAAAGATCATCAAATGAGAATCTATAACTTACCAAGTGATTTATAGGGCTAGATGATCAAGGATTCAAATTCATGCATGAGTTTTAGCTTGAATCCACCTTCAATTTGGACAAAAGGAGCTGAATTGAGGGTTTCTTCATCTCTTCCTTGTGGGTGTCGACACACACCTCCAACACACACACACACTTACTGAACTTCTAGCTTATATGAAACTTGAACTCAATTTTCCCCTTTTAGTCCTTCTTATTTATTCTTTTGTCACCAAAGGCACTAAGTTTCATTCTCTATTTACTTGACTAACTATTTAACAAAATTAAATAGCTTAGTTATTTTATTTTATGCCATTACACAAAGAAACATACTAGTAAATTAAAATTCGTGATTTTGGGGCGTTACAGAACCTGATCGTTGTTTTGCTTCAAGGATTTACGTCTGATGTCCAAGTTTGATCACATTTGACTTTGTTCTTCGTTTTTTGGATCGTTCTAATAGATTAAAGAAAATAAACCATTTTTTACCCTAAGAATACGGGTCGTATACTATTATACGGCCCTGTATACACCATATGAAAAAAATTTACCAGATCATTTTTTACCCTTTTGTAACACCTCGAATTTTTGTGTCCAATAATGTGTTAACACGTGTCATTTGTTTACACGTGGCATTGATATTAAATAAAGGACTAATTTTGACAAACCTTGAAAGTATATAAATTCGAGGGTTATAAATGTCAACAAGGGTAAATATACTGTATAGTAACCCTAAATAATGCTTGAACCTTCAAACGAATGAATCATAGATCGTACAGAAGCGAAACGCGAAAGAAAGTGAAAGATTACAAGCTACAGGGGTTAACCGTGTCAACATGTTTAATTATACCTCTGAGTGACCCTTTGACGTTCCCAAGGCTTTGTAACGGTATTATACACTCATTAAATATAATATATAAATTTCGCGAAGTTTCGTTATGAAACGAGAAAGTTACGATCGAATTCGCAGGAGAAGGGTTAAAAGCGTCAATAATGAAAGTTAAGGCTTTCTGAATAATTAATAAACAAACCGGGGACTTAACAACGCGGGTAAATAACACGAGGTCCCTAGTTGTAATTAACCGAGGACCAAACCGCAAAGTTACCCCTTCAAACCCGAAAGGTCAGGTAAATCATTACGAAAGATTTCGTTATTAATTACCAGGATTTCGTAATCATGACAAAAGATTTAAAATTTCTGAAAACATAACCTCTCGCGACCCGCGTGATGTTTTGGCCTAAGTTGAGGCGGGCCGCGAGCCTCCTCTTTTACGCGCCTGATATTTGAAACTCAGGCGACCCGCATTAAAAGTGCATGGAACTCCCATGCGGGCCGCGTGGGACGCCCAGATGCAGAAACTTGTAACTACTTGCCTCTTGGAGCCTTTGAACGACCAACAACCAATAAATGAGGCATGGGCACCCTATGCTCGACCCATATCACTTAGGGACACCTGCCCATGATCCATGATCAAATGTAGACTGAGTTGTGATGATCTTGAGGTCTTTTGAACACTATAAATAGCCACACTTGGCTCATAAGTTCACCACACTTCAAACAACTCACCTCTGATCATTCTAAGGCTCCCAAGCATCCATCTCTGCTCTATAAGCAAGAAATAACTTCTGTAAGTCGTTCACAATCAATATGGTCTTGCATTTTCATAGTTATAGCTTATAAACACAACCGTCGTAACTAACGGTTGTCATTACAATAACTTGCAAATGGTTCAGTCTTATGACGGATCAAAAGTAGTTATGAGCTGGTATTTATGTGGGTAATAAACCCCTAAAAGGGTTCCCTCTGATCACCACTCTAACTATGTCAAATATCGAGTCAAACGCGCACTTAAAAAGTCAACAGAAAGTCATTTTGCCGTTTTCTACATAATCTGTAATGTATACGTTATGAAACCTGTTTTGATGTTCATAAAACATGATAATAAGTATATAAACTTGTTTGCGCTCGTTTGAATCGACCATTTGCTATATTGAACCGGTTCGGAGCCGAATGTCGCAAAAGTTTGACTTTTGCTTTGACTTCAGTTCTGACCCGTTTTAGTGAGGTATAGATATACCTTAGGACTCTCTTAGGACCAGGTCACATGTTGGTATAAACCTCTGTGATCGGTTCATGAGTTATCCGAGTCTTTTACGTGTTTCCGTTAATCGCCTAAAAGTTGACCGTAACGCCATTTTGAAAATAAAACGAGTATTCCGGACACGTGAACGGACCATAACCTTGCTTATTAAATTATAAGGATGTCCTTAAAGTTTCACGTCAATCCGAGGTCTAGAATGAGAGTTATGCTAATTAGCGTAATTTAAATAAACTTTAGTAATAAACGGCGCAATTAGCATAACGCCCATCTAAACCAAGATTTCGTCACCAAAACTTTTACCCACTGTTATAAATTAATATTTTGGGAATTTTAAAGATTTTTAATAATTTTTACCTTGCTCATAACCTGCGGTTATGGCTACGGTTCGGTAAATACCGAATATGCCCTTTTCGGCCAAAACATGAGTTCTACAAGGTCTTTTGACCCGATTCCAGTTGCTACTGGTTCCAAATAATAAATAAAGTATTTTAAGCTTTATAAGCTGTCGGGAAACTCAGATTTCCTGTAGAACTCGAAAAGCTCTTTTAAAGTCTTTAAAATGACCGAAAAGCCCCTACGGGGCGTAATATTAACTTAAACTCGTTACGGGCATCACGGAAGGTATCCTACTGATACCACAACCTCTTAAGGCATATTGACTTAGGAAATAAGCGTAAGACTCTCATGGTTAACCGTTTCGCCTATTGCGCGCACGGTTCGGCTTATGAAACTAGTTTTCATAGTTTAGCCGATACGGGTCAAATTATATTATTTGAACCCCAAAATCCAGAGTGTGAACCATAAACCCATATAAAACAAGTCTCTGAACTTGTTGGGTCAGAATCACGCTCCATTCTCGGTTTTCGCCTTTTCGCGCGATTAAACCTTATCTATATATATCGGAACCAACCGGTCTAGGCTACGGCTAATATAAGGACCCGTTAGGATTCTAAGAGGTTAATTAAAACCTTCGTTCCAGATTAGGAGCCCCGGTAAAAGCTATCGGCGATTTAATCGAACTAAGGATATATATACTTGCAAAGGTAAATACTTTAACTTATTTCCCCTATATGGGCTTGGGTTACGGTATGTTAATACCGCTTGATTGAGCATTATATTTTTCCATCGCTTAGGTGGTTAATTAAATAATATGATCGGCTCATTTAAACAGTTTTGTTTCTTAAAAGCCTTTGGGGGGTTTAATGACCGTTGTCCCGGATATCCTTGGCATCATTTTACGAAATGGCCACGACCATCGACATCCCGGTGTAGGCGTACACCCGGTATATATTGTCGACATTAAATTAAAAGACGTAGCCGTTGGTTTTTATAATATGGTTTTACGCAATGTGGTGTGTCTATAAATCTTTAACCCGGCACGACCCGGGCTACTGAACGCATAAAAGAACATGTAAAACGTTCACAAGATTTTAATAATTTTCCCAAGTTATAAAAGAGTTTGTGCCTTGTGCATTCAAATCAATTTTAATAAACATTTTCAAATGTGTCAGTTGAATGTATTTACCAGTGTAAACTGACGTATTTTTCCCCAAAAAGATTAAGTGCAGGTACTATACGAAATGGGCTGGTATAGGCGTCCTAAGCATCGTACATAGTCTCGCAAACTCGATGCTGCATCTGAATGAACAATATTTATGATTTTTGATCCGCTGTGGATATATTCAACTTCTGTAATACATTTGATATTACAACCAGAGGTTGAAGTTTATATATTTATCTTAAGCTTCCGCTGTGCATTATATAATTGTGTGGTTTGACTATATTGTTGCCAACATCGTCACGGTAATCCCCCACCGGGCCCACCGGTGAGACACGTGGAAATCGGGGTGTGACAGGTTGGTATCAGAGCCAACATTGAGTGAATTAAACACATTAGGCATTGTGTTTAATCTCAATGACACAATTGCACATACTTGAGTCTAGACAAGAACTTAGGACAAATTCGAATTGTTATTCCAATGTTGTCTTTTCTTTTATTATTGGAATTTAAAGTTTTATAAAGCAGGAAAATGCCACCTGTTATATTCCGAGGAAGAGGAAGGGGAAGAAGAGGCAGAGGAGAAGTCGTGACACATCACGATAACGAAGCTGGACCATCAGGTACAAGACATCCTTCAATGACACGGAGTGAAGAACCACAACGACGAAGAGATCTGTATGAACCTGCGAGGCATTCCACCTCGCACAGCTCGACGCCATCTTATCGGCACTCCTTTGGGCCAAACTCAGAAAATGATCCCAACAACCCACAACCTTCCTTCATACCTCTACAACGTTCGGTATCGCACCGAAATTACGACGACCCTACTCCATACTTCATAGGTCAGTTTAATCCGGCTGACTACATACAGGAACCTTCAGGCTTTGTTCCATTAGGGCCACAAGATCACTTCTCCGAAGACCATATGGATGAAGATACTGATCCAACTGAACCTGCTCGTGGTACGCCCACGCATCCGATAGAAGTCTCTGATGGGTCATCCTTCCATGGCACACCCTATCAGGGGCCAGACAGTTTCCAAGCGTTGTTTGACCGACATGAGTGGTACTACACGCCACCTCAACAGACATCACAACAACCGCGACATCCACAGGATCCCTCTGAGGATTCACGCTTTGAGGCAGTTACGCCACCACCTCCGCCACCGGCGCAACCAGTAATGC
This sequence comes from Helianthus annuus, assembly GCF_002127325.2. Taxonomy (NCBI): domain Eukaryota; kingdom Viridiplantae; phylum Streptophyta; class Magnoliopsida; order Asterales; family Asteraceae; genus Helianthus; species Helianthus annuus. The sequence goes on along the minus strand of NC_035445.2, from coordinate 81,192,755 downwards.
CTGATCCGCCAAGGCATAGGAGGACAAATGCTCGTATGTCCACACGAGGAGGAGGGGGTATCCACTTCAGCACCCCTCGACACTCTAGTAGTAGCCACTATCCGCCACTACAAGAAGAAGGATCTTCAAGTCCTATACAGGAGGCGAACTCCGCACCAGCTGCACCAAATTCGCCACCATTTGGGTATGACCAACCCATACCTGCTTACACGGGTCCAACGGCGTACAACCCGTTCGAACCATCACAAGCACAATACAACTATAATTATGAGCGCGACCCATATGTGGTGTCGGCTAGATATAATGCGCGCTACCCCGACGGAGCTCATGGGAACATGGGACCATCGGACTACTCAGCTCATGGGTATCCAATACCTCCCAGACCCCCAGCCCCGCAACACGCGCCACAACCACGATTCTCTCCTCTTGAACAAGAAGAGATACTCCATCGACTAGATCGTGTGGAGAGAGAGTTCGAAGAAGAGAAAAAGAGCCACCGAGGATTTCTCAAAGGCTTAGCGAACCTACTAAAGGGCAAAAAGAAGAAACGTGACCACTAGCCCTTAATAGTTGTACTAATGTAATTTCTACTTTGAAATAAGTCCCTGCGTGGACACTTATCGTATTTCAGTCCCTACGTGGACTTATCTTTTAGTCCTTGCATGGACACCTATCTTGTATTAGTCCCTGCGTGGACTTGTCACTTATTTTTAAACCTCTATGGAGGTATGTACTATTTGAAAGACCCGTTTAGGGCAATATGTAATTGTATTTGAGATTTTGGAATGTATGTTATGAGTTTTGTTTTAATATGTAAGAAATAAATCAAAACCATTCCTTTTAAATTGATCTGCCTAGATAAAGAATCTTACGAGTGAAACCTAGCCTGGTGTCTTTTAAGATCCGGTCAAGATGGTAGGATTTAATTAAAAGATTCAGATTCCCTGTTAACCGCTGCAAGCACGTTGACATTCATGGCAGATGTGATTCGTTAAAATCATGCACGTCATTCTTATACAGTAATCCTTTAAGGATTTCAAAACCCAACTAAATGATTTATAAATCGTGGGTTAAATCACCAATGAAGGTGATCAATTATATTAAAACATCCATTAGTGATGTAGTGCCTACGGGCCAACCCTATTAAAACATCCATTAGTGATGTAGTGCCTACGGGCCAACCCTATTAAAACATCCATTAGTGATGTAGTGCCTACGGGCCAATCATATTAAACCATCCATTAGTGATGTAGTGCCTACGGGCCAACCATATCAAAACATCCATTAGAGGTGTAAGTGCCTATGGGCCGTAATAATTGTCTTATAAAGACAAAAGGCAGTGGTGGTCTATGACTCCCTGTCAGAAAGAGATAAAAGGACTACGGTTCAAATCTCTGTGCCTTTGATTCTCTGAAATCTCGGCTAATAGTATAAAACATCCTCGTGATTAGGCTTTATGCCGCCACTATTATTGATATAGCTGAAATAGGATATATTCAAATCCTAATATGTAATGAAGTAAAAAGTTAACCAAATATGGTCTCTGTTACCATGGTTGACAAATTGTCACAAAAGACAATTATATAATAATCTCCTGAATAAAATTTTGTTATCTTCTGTAACAGATTCAAGTTACGATGGCGGATCCCAATGGAGAGAATAGCCATACTAATGATGATGACTACGATAATGCGCCAGTGCATCTGACAGGCGCACAGCTTAAGGCTCTGATTGACAATGCTGTTCAGGCAGCTCTTGATCGTCAATATACTGAGTCCCAAGGCAGAACAGTGTCAAAACCACCCTCTAAACCAAAGACACACTCCAAACCACCCTCTCAACCCAAGAAAGATGACGACAAACACTCGTCTACTGAGAACAGCGTTCATCGCGATAGGGAATATACTGATGCATCCAATGCTAAGGGTTGCACCTACAAATACTTTGTATCTTGTAAGCCCCGGGAATTTACAGGGGAGAAAGGTGCTGTGGATTGTATCACCTGGCTGGATGAGATGGACACTATTGTGGACATCAGCGGGTGTGCAGAGAGGGATGTGGTGAAGTATGTGTCCCAGTCATTTAAGGGCGAGGCCCTGGCATGGTGGAGGGCGTTGGTGCAGGCATCTGGTAAGTCTGCTTTATACAAAATGACGTGGGAGGAATTTATTGCTCTCATTAAGGAAAACTACTGCCCTCAGCATGAGGTTGAGAAGATCGAGGCTGACTTTTTGTCACTGGTGATGACGAACCTGGACTGCCAGGCATATTTGACGAGCTTCAATACGATGTCTCGTCTGGTCCCATACCTTGTGACACCAGAACCCAGAAGAATCGCCCGTTTCATTGGGGGATTAGAGCCTGCAATAAAGGCTAGCGTAAAGGCCTCTCGGCCGACTACCTTCAGGTCAGTTACTGACCTCTCCTTGTCTCTAACTTTAGATGTTGTCCGTCTGAGGGCACTAAGGATCAAGGAGGCTGAGAAGAGAAAACGTGAGGATGATACCTCACGAAGACCAGGGAAGAAGCACCGTGGAAACGGTGAAGGCAAAAGAGGGTCGGAGGCGAAGAATGATGGGCAAGCTGGTGAAAGGCCCAACTGCAAAATCTGCAAGAAACCCCACTCTGGGAAGTGCAGATTTGCATCAAATTCACAGTCGCAATCAAAGACTCCTTCCTGTGGACTATGCAAGTCCAAGGATCATAAGACTGTGGAGTGCAAAAAGATCAAGGATGCAACCTGCTATGGTTGTAATGAAAAGGGGCACATCAAGAGTAACTGCCCTAAGTATGCCAAGAAGGCGGAAGAGACCAAGAAGTCAAATGCGAGAGTTTTTCGCATGGATGCAAAGGAAGCGGTCCAGAACGACAATGTGCTTACAGGTACTTTTCTCGTAAATAATATATTTGCAAGAGTACTATTCGATTCTGGCACCGATAAATCCTTTGTAGACCAGAAATTTTGCCAACTGTTAAATATGCCGATCAAAACCCTAGATATGAAATACGAGGTAGAGTTAGCAGACGGCACGATAGAAACCGTCTCCACCGTATTAGAGGGATGTGAAATGTCCATTAAGAACCATTCTTTTCCTCTATCTCTACTTCCCTTCAAATTAGCGGGTTTTGACATTGTGCTAGGCATGGACTGGTTATCCCATAATCAGGCCCAAATCATTTGCGGCAAAAGGCAGATAGTTTTAAAGACTCCGAGTGGTGAATCTCTTACCATTCGAGGAGATACGCAGTACGGGTTACCCAAGGACGTATCTATGCTCAAAACTTCAAGGTGTTTAAACAGAGGCTGTGTAATTTACATGGCTCTGGTGATAATAGAAGAACCTAAGCCGAAGATCGAGGATCTTCCTGTCATTTCTGAATACCCCGAAGTTTTTCCTGAAGAACTACCTGGTTTGCCACCAGATAGACAAGTGGAGTTCAGAATAGACATCATTCCTGGAGCGGCTCCGATAGCTAGAGCACCTTACAGGCTAGCTCCAACGGAAATGAAGGAACTGAGGACCCAGTTGGATGAACTGCTGGCGAAAGGTTTTATCAGACCTAGTTCATCTCCCTGGGGAGCACCAGTCCTATTTGTAAAGAAGAAGGACGGATCGATGCGGTTGTGCATCGACTATCGAGAGCTAAATAAAGTTACCATAAAGAACAGATATCCTTTGCCAAGGATCGATGATCTGTTCGACCAGCTGCAAGGAGCAAGCTATTTCTCAAAGATCGACTTGAGGTCGGGCTATCATCAGCTAAGGGTCAGAGATGAGGATGTACATAAGACAGCATTTAGGACTCGCTATGGTCATTACGAGTTCCTAGTGATGCCTTTTGGGCTCACAAATGCACCGGCTGCGTTCATGGATCTCATGAATCGCGTCTGCAAGCCGTATTTGGACAAATTTGTCATAGTCTTCATCGACGATATCCTTATATATTCCAAGAACCAAGCTGACCACGAGAAGCACCTCCGTTGCATTCTCGAATTACTACAACGTGAGAAACTCTACGCCAAATTCTCGAAATGTGAATTCTGGCCACGAGAGGTTCAGTTTTTAGGGCACGTTGTGAGTGAGCGTGGTATCCAAGTGGATCCCGCTAAGGTAGAGGCAGTCATGAACTGGCAAGAGCCAAAGACGCCTACCGAAATCCGTAGTTTCCTGGGGTTAGCAGGGTACTACAGGAGGTTTATTGAAAATTTTTCGAGGATTGCTGCGCCCTTGACTTCCCTAACCAAGAAGAAAGAAAAGTTCATTTGGGGCCCAAAGCAGCAAGAGTCCTTCGAAATACTGAAGCAAAAGCTAAGCAACGCACCTGTGCTGACATTACCAGAGGGTACAGATGAATTCGTAGTTTACTGCGATGCATCACACACGGGCATGGGGTGTGTGCTTATGCAGAAGGGCAAGGTTATTGCCTACGCTTCACGACAATTAAAGGTGCACGAAAAGAATTACACCACTCATGATTTGGAATTGGGTGCCGTTGTATTTGCACTAAAATTGTGGAGGCATTACCTTTACGGTATTAAATTTGTGATTTATTCTGATCACAAAAGCCTCCAGCACCTGTTCAACCAGAAGGAGTTGAACATGAGGCAGCGCCGTTGGATGGAAACCTTGAATGACTATGATTGCGAGATCAGGTACCATCCCGGAAGGCGAATGTAGTCGCTGATGCCTTAAGCAGGAAAGAAAGGGTAAAACCTATTCGAATCAATGCCAAGAGCATTGAGGTCAAGAACAATTTAATTGAAAGGATTTTAGCTGCACAGCGAGAGGCTGTGTTGGAAGCTAATTATCCTAATGAAAAGTTAGGAGTAACTGAGGAGCAGTTGACTCTTAGCAAGGATGGAATCCTTAGATTGAACGGACGTATATGGGTTCCAATTTATGGAGGACTACGAGATGTTATCCTCCAGGAAGCCCATAGTTCCAAATATTCAGTCCATCCTGGTGCTGACAAGATGAATCAAGATTTAAAGGCAAATTATTGGTGGATAGGCTTGAAAAAGTCTGTGGCCGCCCACGTAGCAAAGTGCTTGACTTGTGCTCAAGTCAAAGCCGAGCACCAAAAGCCGTCTGGCTTGCTACAACAACCTGAGCTTCCCGAGTGGAAGTGGGAATGCGTAACTATGGACTTCATAACCAAGTTACCCAAAACCAGGAAAGGAAACGATACAATTTGGGTCATAGTCGATAGGCTGACTAAATCAGCTCACTTCTTACCCATCAAAGAGACATATAGCTCCGATATGCTAGCCCAACTGTATGTTGATAAGATTGTAGCCTTACACGGCATACCTGTGACTATTATCTCCGACAGGGATACCAGGTACACGTCTCACTTCTGGAAGAGTTTCCAGCAATCTTTGGGCACGCGTTTGAACTTCAGTACGGCTTACCATCCACAGACGGACGGTCAAAGTGAGCGTACTATCCAAACGCTAGAAGACATGCTTCGTGCATGTGCAATCGATTTAGGCGGTAACTGGGATAAGAATCTACCCCTAATCGAATTCTCCTACAATAATAGCTACCACACCAGCATAAAGGCTGCGCCTTTCGAGGCATTATACGGTAGGAAATGTAGATCGCCTGTTTGTTGGGCGGAAGTAGGAGAGGTCCAATTATCGGGACCGGAGATAGTTTTCCAGACAACGGACAAGATTGTCCAGATCCGGGAACGTCTCAAGGCTGCCCGCGATAGGCAGAAAAGCTACGCTGATTCGAAACGTAAGGATCTTCACTTCGAAGTAGGTGAAAAAGTGTTGCTTAAGGTATCACCCTGGAAGGGGGTGATGCGTTTCGGCAAGAAGGGCAAACTGAGTCCGAGGTACATAGGACCTTTTGAGGTCATTGAACGTGTCGGATCAGTCGCCTATAAGTTGAACTTGCCTGAAGAGCTCAATGGAATTCACAACGTGTTCCACATCTGCAATCTCAAAAAGTGCTTCGCCGATGAATCATTGGTGATTCCACACACAGATGTGCATATAGATGAGAGCTTAAAGTTTATAGAAAAACCTTTGTTGATTGAAGATCGACAGGTGAAGAAACTTCGACAAAAGCACGTACCGATTGTAAAAGTCAAATGGGATGCTCGTAGAGGTCCCGAATATACGTGGGAAGTCGAAGACACAATGAAAGAAAAATACCCCTATTTATTTGAGTAAATCTCGGGTCGAGATTTATATTAAGGGGGTGAGGATGTAACACCTCGAATTTTTGTGTCCAATAATGTGTTAACACGTGTCATTTGTTTACACGTGGCATTGATATTAAATAAAGGACTAATTTTGACAAACCTTGAAAGTATATAAATTTGAGGGTTATAAATGTCAACAGGGGTAAATATACTGTATAGTAACCCTAAATAATGCTTGAACCTTCAAACGAATGAATCATAGATCGTACAGAAGCGAAACGCGAAAGAAAGTGAAAGATTACAAGCTACAGGGGTTAACCGTGTCAACATGTTTAATTATACCTCTGAGTGACCCTTTGACGTTCCCAAGGCTTTGTAACGGTATTATACACTCACTAAAATATAATATATAAATTTCGCGAAGTTTCGTTATGAAACGAGAAAGTTACGATCGAATTCGCAGGAGAAGGGTTAAAAGCGTCAATAATGAAAGTTAAGGCTTTCTGAATAATTAATAAACAAACCGGGGACTTAACAACGCGGGTAAATAACACGAGGTCCCTAGTTGTAATTAAACGAGGACCAAACCGCAAAGTTACCCCTTCAAACCCGAAAGGTCAGGTAAATCATTACGAAAGATTTCGTTATTAATTACCAGGATTTCGTAATCATGACAAAAGATTTAAAATTTCTGAAAACATAACCTCTCGCGACCCGCGTGATGTTTTGGCCTAAGTTGAGGCGGGCCGCGAGCCTCCTCTTTTACGCGCCTGATATTTGAAACTCAGGCGACCCGCATTAAAAGTGCATGGAACTCCCATGCGGGCCGCGTGGGACGCCCAGATGCAGAAACTTGTAACTACTTGCCTCTTGGAGCCTTTGAACGACCAACAACCAATAAATGAGGCATGGGCACCCTATGCTCGACCCATATCACTTAGGGACACCTGCCCATGATCCATGATCAAATGTAGACTGAGTTGTGATGATCTTGAGGTCTTTTGAACACTATAAATAGCCACACTTGGCTCATAAGTTCACCACACTTCAAACAACTCACCTCTGATCATTCTAAGGCTCCCAAGCATCCATCTCTGCTCTATAAGCAAGAAATAACTTCTGTAAGTCGTTCACAATCAATATGGTCTTGCATTTTCATAGTTATAGCTTATAAACACAACCGTCGTAACTAACGGTTGTCATTACAATAACTTGCAAATGGTTCAGTCTTATGACGGATCAAAAGTAGTTATGAGCTGGTATTTATGTGGGTAATAAACCCCTAAAAGGGTTCCCTCTGATCACCAGTCTAACTATGTCAAATATCGAGTCAAACGCGCACTTAAAAAGTCAACAGAAAGTCATTTTGCCGTTTTCTACATAATCTGTAATGTATACGTTATGAAACCTGTTTTGATGTTCATAAAACATGATAATAAGTATATAAACTTGTTTGCGCTCGTTTGAATCGACCATTTGCTATATTGAACCGGTTCGGAGCCGAATGTCGCAAAAGTTTGACTTTTGCTTTGACTTCAGTTCTGACCCGTTTTAGTGAGGTATAGATATACCTTAGGACTCTCTTAGGACCAGGTCACATGTTGGTATAAACCTCTGTGATCGGTTCATGAGTTATCCGAGTCTTTTACGTGTTTCCGTTAATCGCCTAAAAGTTGACCGTAACGCCATTTTGAAAATAAAACGAGTATTTCGGACACGTGAACGGACCATTACCTTTCTTATTAAATTATAAGCATGTCCTTAAAGTTTCACGTCAATCCGAGGTCTAGAATGAGAGTTATGCTAATTAGTGTAATTTAAATAAACTTTAGTAATAAACGGCGCAATTAGCATAACGCCCATCTAAACCAAGATTTCGTCACCAAAACTTTTACCCACTGTTATAAATTAATATTTTGGGAATTTTAAAGATTTTTAATAATTTTTACCTTGCTCATAACCTGCGGTTATGGCTACGGTTCGGTAAATACCGAATATGCCCTTTTCGGCCAAAACATGAGTTCTACAAGGTCTTTTGACCCGATTCCAGTTGCTACTGGTTCCAAATAATAAATAAAGTATTTTAAGCTTTATAAGCTGTCGGGAAACTCAGATTTCCTGTAGAACTCGAAAAGCTCTTTTAAAGTCTTTAAAATGACCGAAAAGCCCCTACGGGGCGTAATATTAACTTAAACTCGTTACGGGCATCACGGAAGGTATCCTACTGATACCACAACCTCTTAAGGCATATTGACTTAGGAAATAAGCGTAAGACTCTCATGGTTAACCGTTTCGCCTATTGCGCGCACGGTTCGGCTTATGAAACTAGTTTTCATAGTTTAGCCGATACGGGTCAAATTATATTATTTGAACCCCAAAATCCAGAGTGTGAACCATAAACCCATATAAAACAAGTCTCTGAACTTGTTGGGTCAGAATCACGCTCCATTCTCGGTTTTCGCCTTTTCGCGCGATTAAACCTTATCTATATATATCGGAACCAACCGGTCTAGGCTACGGCTAATATAAGGACCCGTTAGGATTCTAAGAGGTTAATTAAAACCTTCGTTCCAGATTAGGAGCCCCGGTAAAAGCTATCGGCGATTTAATCGAACTAAGGATATATATACTTGCAAAGGTAAATACTTTAACTTATTTCCCCTATATGGGCTTGGGTTACGGTATGTTAATACCGCTTGATTGAGCATTATATTTTTCCATCGCTTAGGTGGTTAATTAAATAATATGATCGGCTCATTTAAACAGTTTTGTTTCTTAAAAGCCTTTGGGGGGTTTAATGACCGTTGTCCCGGATATCCTTGGCATCATTTTACGAAATGGCCACGACCATCGACATCCCGGTGTAGGCGTACACCCGGTATATATTGTCGACATTAAATTAAAAGACGTAGCCGTTGGTTTTTATAATATGGTTTTACGCAATGTGGTGTGTCTATAAATCTTTAACCCGGCACGACCCGGGCTACTGAACGCATAAAAGAACATGTAAAACGTTCACAAGATTTTAATAATTTTCCCAAGTTATAAAAGAGTTTGTGCCTTGTGCATTCAAATCAATTTTAATAAACATTTTCAAATGTGTCAGTTGAATGTATTTACCAGTGTAAACTGACGTATTTTTCCCCAAAAAGATTAAGTGCAGGTACTATACGAAATGGGCTGGTATAGGCGTCCTAAGCATCGTACATAGTCTCGCAAACTCGATGCTGCATCTGAATGAACAATATTTATGATTTTTGATCCGCTGTGGATATATTCAACTTCTGTAATACATTTGATATTACAACCAGAGGTTGAAGTTTATATATTTATCTTAAGCTTCCGCTGTGCATTATATAATTGTGTGGTTTGACTATATTGTTGCCAACATCGTCACGGTAATCCCCCACCGGGCCCACCGGTGAGACACGTGGAAATCGGGGTGTGACACCTTTAAATACGGGTCGTATACTATTATACGACCGTATACAGCATGCGAAAAAAATTTAAGCGATCGTATACAATGTATACGATGATTGTATATGGGACGTATAATATTATACGGCCCGTATACTATGGGTAAAAATTGGTAAAAATGGTTTATTCTCTTTAATCTATTAGAACGATCCTTGTAATCATCAACCGGCTTTGAATGAGTGTAGAACACTCGTAATCCTCAACCGGCTTTGAAACCAGACGGAATCTACGAAGAAACTGTTGGAATTTGTGGATTTCGGTTGGTTCAGAAACTTAACAAGAGAAGCAACTAACACGAAGTATCTCGATATGGTTGGTGTAAAAGCTCACATTTTACTATGTTGACCATGTTTTTTGACAAATCAGCTGCTTCCTGAATCTGAAGCTGAAAGTTAACTAGACCCCTCAAGTTGTCATTCATAACAACTAAGCGTCTGGAGAAGAGTATGTTGATATAGGAGAGTTGATGCAATTTTCCAAGCATTTTATCGTGTGTTGTAATTTTAATGAAGCAATGAAGATGCAAACCGCATCCGTCTTCTGTAATGATTCGAAACATTCCGAATAACTAGCAGAAGAACCCGACACGTCTTCTGTGATGTTTCGAAACATTCCGAATAACTAGCAGAAGAACCCGACACGTCTTCTGCTAGTTACTCTTTTCTTCGATTTCAACGAGGCAACTTTCCTTATAACCCAAACCGGTGATTTCTTATCCATACTATTCTTCATAGCCACATTCCCACTCACAAGTTGTTGATCTTTGGGTGGTGATTTACTCCCGAACAAACCATGCCCACCTTGACCAGAATAGATAAGCGTATCACTCGATCCACTTACATTCGAATAACGCTAAGAATCCACAACGCTTATGGCCAGATTCTTTCCTTCAATCTTGGCAAAATCAATGCCTGCTTGTTTTATTATTTTCGTCTACATGTGTTTTGAAATAGTACGTTTTACATCTGTGCCTGCTTGAATTGCAGAAAGCAAAGGTCTCTTTGCTTCGTCCACTAGAACTATTTGTGTATGCATTCTTTTGGTAGTTAACAACGCTAATTAGTAAAAAATTTGTAAAATTAATCATATCGATTGCTATAACAGGATGGATGTGACACACACAGATAGATAAGTTGTCACAGTTGTCAAGACTGTTTGTCGGGTTTCCAATGCTCACACAGGGTGATAAACAACGCTGATACGAACACATGTGTTTCGAAATCGGCTTTGTTCTTGGTTTAATGAAGTTACACGTAACATCTAGTTATATTCATATTTAAACAATGCACGCCTCAACTGAGATAACAGACATCCATCAAGCTCAAAAAGAAAACTTGTGTTTCCCATAGTCACAAAAGATTGTGCTTTGTATTTCGCATAGCCACCGTTTCCGTAGTAAAAAACGGTTGCGGTTTGTATTTCGCATAGCCACCGTTTCTGTAGTAAAAAACGGTTGCGATTTGCACATTCAATCTTCAATACTTCATTAAAATACCACTAGTAGAAGAACCCGGCACGTCTTCATGTTACGGAGAATGTTCTAGAAATTGAAGGAAAAGGAAAAGGAAAAGATTTGTTGAAATCGAATTTGACAACTATGACAGCTTATTAAAAGTAGCAATCACCTCCAATCATTTCCTGGTCAAATCACACAATATAAAGTTTAAAGTTATCATGTGTTGTAGTTTGGAAAGATGACCGAATAGAGATTTGAATAACAAACTGTGGAGAACTTGTTTGTGTCGGGTTCTTCTGCTAGTTATTCGGAATCGATAAATAACCAACACGAAGATCTCTGCGATCGCTAAGGTTTCCATCAACGGACTGATCGGTAACGTTACTCTACCTGTGCTCCGATTTAACCGGCGTGTTCCGATCAACGTTTATCGACATTGTTAAAGTTGATGAAGAGTTTAGAAACCCTAGAATGATTGTGTTTTTACCGGAAAAAACGTAATACTTGAAAAAAACACCATTATATATGACCCGTATACAGTTATACGACCCGTATAAATGTGGTAACATCACAAACCTCCCAAAATAAATCCATTGAGCCGTATACGTTTTATAAATCGTATACCGATGTATACGGCCCGTATAACTATATACGGGCCGTATATAATAAATTCAAAAAAACATTCTCTGCGCATTTTCCTATTCAAAAACATTCTATACGGGCCGTATAAGTGTATACGGCCCGTATACATTAGGGGATGTGAAAATAAGATATAGGGGGTGTGGGAACAAGACACCCCTTTATTTTATCTTTTGAAAGTTTTTATTGGTTCAGTTTTATCGATTTAACTCAGTTTTTTTTTTGTTTTATTTTGTAAATTATTAATTTTTTTATTAAAATTTATGGTTCATGGTTATAAGACAATTTCAATGGTGAGTGCGTGAGGTTTGACAGATGTCCAAGTGAGTTTCGTCATAGACGAGCCAACTATCGTGTCGACTCGTTTGTGGGAAAAGTGTTAATAGCGAATGATAGCAACAAACGGAGGTGGTTGGTGCCTGATTAGGTGTTTTCTTGTTCTTTTCTTTTTTAAAATTTTTTAAATTTAGTTTATACGTTTATGTGTTTTTAGATTTTTTATAATGAAGTTACTTATGAATTGATGATTTTTTATACTAAATTATTATTATTAATAATGAATTTATAATAATTTTTTTTGAACGGCAACCCAGCTTTATATATATTTTAAGAGCGCCGCAAGAAACTGGGAGAAAAACATACAATAAGAAAAGGAACAAAAGCAAGAAGCCAACACAAAAGGCGTTGTCATCACAGAATCTATGTTTTTAACACCATCCCCAACTCGCTACTTCATAATTATATAACCATAAATCAGACTGGTCAAACCAATACAAATCTATTAAACTAGCAGACCAATTATACAAAGCCCATATATATCGTGATATAATCACTAATCAGACTGGTCAGACCAATACAAATCTATTAAACTAGCGGACCAATTATACAAAACCCATATATATATATCATGATCTAGATATAAATTTGTAGTTTGTCTCAAACTACAGAGAGCAAAAATGTAAATTAGTCTAAAAAATTAGATACCAACTTATTTTTTCAAGAGTGGCATATACACATGAAGAGGTTTCACAGATTGATAATAGAAATTACTGAAAAAGATATTTATTCCAAGCCATTTAAGTTGCCATCACTGTATCAGTATTGCACGATTACATCAAACACTTTTCCATCAAACTCCCATAGGTCAGATCTTAATCCAAAAGTCATACAAACTGTTTTTAACTACTTTTGTGAGATAAACCACAAAAAGTTATTGATTTTATAGGTATTTTACGAGGCCTCTAGACAGGTTGATTATGCTGTACATTCTTGTATATGACATCTTTTTGGGACATGGAAAGGAGTATTAACCACATCAATCGATTGAGAAAGAACTCGGTTTCCAACCATGAGGAAGGAGTCAACTTCAGGGTTGACCACATCCAGACTCGAGTCACCGCCACAGAAGGTGGTTCTTGAATAGTGAGGATTGGATTAATGAGCCAAGTAATGAGAGCCGCCAATGAAGTAGTGGTGGAGTGGTTGTGGAAAGACTTGGTGTTCCTTGTGACCCAGGTTCGACTCCCACTCTCCCATTATTTTCTGCGGCATCCAGGTGAAGGAGAATACGGATGGCGCCGGTTCGTCTTGGATGGGAGGCGAGGTTTTACCGATTATTCCACTGTCGTGCCTTCGGGCGGGTGGAGGTCGGGTTTCCGTGCATCTGGGAGAGCCAAGGGGCTGATGGCGGTCGAGTAGTCGACCTTGGCCACAGCGCCCGGTGTCACGGTGGTTGACACGTCGTTCCTTGTCGTTAAAAAAAGTAATGAGAGCCCATTGGAGATTGATGGTGAGATGATGGTTTAATGCACATGAAAGCCAAATTGTGTGTGTTTTGTGTGGTGAAAGTGAATCAAAAACAAACCAAGCTATTGAATGACACATCTAACAAATGAATTATCCATGATCTATAAATAATTAAATATCAAGATTGTAAATTATACAAAATAACAACATACTAATCAAACATTATATTCATGGAGAGGAAGAGTTTGATTCAACCAAGACCAACTTCTTGTTACACAAAAGTATGAAAAGTTCGGTTACATACATTCAAAAGGGTTCGTTTTCTGGTGCGATTGAAGATTCGTACCTTGAAGTTCAATTCGCCGCTGAACAACTTACATTCAAGTACAATTCCTTTGTTGGTATTGGATCAAAAGCATATATGGTTTAACTATCTGTAGGATACAAAAGATCAAATCAGCAAATCCTTATAAGCGTCAAGTCCTTGGCTTTCAGAATACTGCTTCAGTTTAAACAAAGCCCGGCTTTCCACTTGTCTAATCCGTTCTTTTGTCACCCCCATCATGATTCCTATATCAGCTAACGATTTCCGGACCTCACATCCTATTCCATACCGCAATCTTATTACTTTCCGTTCTTTCTGATTCAGAACCCCAAGAAGGTTGTTGATATGGTTCCTCATTAGTTGCTTCGATGCACAATCATCCGGACTATCCATTGTAGTATCCGGAGTGATTTCCTGTTTATATAAAAATATTCAATTTATATACAGATAGGGCTGCAAACGAACCAAACGTTCGACGAACAGTTCGTGAACTGTTCGGCGGGAAGTTTGTTTGTGTTCGTTCATAAACGAACACAAACAAAAAATTTCATTCATTTAGTTGAATGACCGAACATGAACAGAGGCCGCGTTCGTTCATTTATGTTCAGTAACGTGTTCGATTGTGTTCGATAGCGATTTTAGTTTTTATATTTCATTTGAATACTTCAAAATTCCGACAAATAAAATATTTAATAAGTGTCAATGTAATAAATATTTTGTTGATGAACGCTTGTTTGTGTTCATTTGTTTCGATTTGTGTTCATGAACATTAGTTTGTGCTCATTTGTGTTCATCAACATTCGTTGCCTAAAGTTAACAAACAAACACAAACGAGCACGAACAAGTTCATTTTCCTTAACAAACGAACACGAACCTAAAAGCTCGTTCGAGTAAGTGTTCATGAACAGTTCGTGAACACATATATTTCTTAAAAAATGAACACAAACAAGGTCTTGTTCGTGTTCGTTCGGTTTGTTTGGTTCGTTTACAGCCCTATATACAGATCCATATGTATGCATGTCATGTTGGTAATTACCTCATATGTAGTACTATCGTTGGCCCAAATGGGTTTTTGCAAAGACAGTGTTATCTTTTGTATCGACTTCAACTTTTGCAGCTTCTCGACAGTCATTCCAGCTTGATCCGCAATTTGTTTTTGTGTCGGCTCGTGATTTCCTTCGCGTATGATCAATCTCTTTGCTTCACTAACCTTGTACATCATAGTATATACACCCTCCTGCATGTTATCAAAATAACTAAAAACGTGTCGTCTCTTTCGCATGGAATAAAATGGACAAAAAGAAGCACATACTGGCAAACGGATAAGTTTGGAATTTTGAAATATCGCTCGTCTGATTGACTGTCGTATCCACCAATAAGCGTATGTAGCAAATCGACAACCAGCTTGAGGTTTAAACTTTTGTACACTCCGCATGAGGCCCATACTCCCCTCCTGTAAATAATTTAGTTTGACTATTCAATAAATGAATAATAATACACTAATTACATAATATTAAAAAGAGTAAAATGCCATTTCCGTCCCTGAGGTTTGACCAGTTTTGCAACTTTCGTCCAAAGGTTTGTTTTTCCGCATACGGATTAAGGATTAAGTACCTGTAAAAGGTCCTGAAGGTCAAGTCCACGTCCCCTATACTGCTTTGCTATATAAACAACCATACGTAAATTCGCACATATTAGTTTCTCCCGGCTACTATTACCAAGGTGAACTTGACTTTTCAAATCTTGGCAATTAAGACTCGCAGCTTCAGCCCATTCGACCAGTGTTGGTTCACGACCATATTGAGTATGTAACCGACACCTGACTTCTTCTAACTTCATCCCACACTGAAATATAAATTGAAGTTTGGTTGATTCTGTTTGTGATTAAACCAATATTCATAGGACCGGACTGGACGTCAAACCGGTCTCCATACCGGTCCACTGGTCGGGCCGGTCGAATCAGATGTGAGAACCGGGTGATGCAGTAAATATTATAAAAATAAATAGGTTAAAATTGAAAATTTTTAATAAAAAAACCGGTTCAACCCCTAAAAGATCTGGTTCAACCAGCCGGTTTTTCGGTCCGACCGCCGGTTCCCGGTCCAACCGGCCAGTTCGACTCAAAAGCGGTCTGATAGGGTGAACCGGCTAGATTAGACCTCTGGTTCCCGGTCTGACCGGCAGGTCAGGTCCAGTTTTCAAAACATTGGATTAAACTAAGTTAATAAATTTATAATATGGATCTCGTGACTAACATACCTTTATATGGGCAATGAGTTCAAGTTCTTCTTTCGAATTCAAAAGCTCTCTTGTTACTGGACGTGCTAAGAACGTTCTAAGAGGATCGTGTAGATTCGCATCTTTATACGATGTTTTCTTCTCGGGCAGATCTGTTTTCGTAGAAGAGGTACTCTCACGAACAATAACGTTTGACTTTGACCCTTTCCGTCTCTTAGATTGTCTTTCTAGGAGACGTGTTGACTTTACAAATTTGACCTTTTTGGTTTGTAGTTCAGCTGAACTTGTAGATCCTAAGCTGAAAAGCACCATACATTAAACCTATTTAAAAATAAGTCTTCCGAGATAATTATAACACATATAGAAGAAAAAGCCTAAGCCCGACCTCAAAGTGGAGTTGACTTTAGAGTTATCAACGTCAACCTTAAATGATTCGTCATTATCCACTAGTGAAGCTGCTTCTTTCGAAGCTGATAGAGCCTGTTTAGCAAGAGCAATTACTTTCTCCATTTCGATATTTATATTTGTTTCAGTCCCGTTTGGAACAGGCTGCGTGACCGAAGAGGAAAGTGTGTTTTCTCTTTTCTCCGAGGAAGGTAACCTGTGAAAAGCGAATAATGGCCAAACTGACCCGTTTAGAACTAAATGGTTATGGCTGACACAAGAGACAGATGATAACATAGTTTCATTATTATTACAACTAGTTTTTTTACCCGCCGCGCGTTGCGGTGGCGTCATACACGACATGATAAATTATAGACTACAATCAACCCGACTCCGCGACTCGTTTCCGAACTAAATTTACGTTGAAATGTAGAGTAATCCGAATTATACCGTTGAATGAAAATGTATTATATTTGATCCGACTTGTTTCCATACAAAATTTATGTCGAAACGTTGACCAACTCAAAACGTACATAAGATAAACACGTGTGTTGGCATCGTAAGCGGCGTGATAAAGTATAGACTACAATCGATCCGACTCATTCCGAACTAAATTTACATCGAAACGTATTGTAACTCAAATTTATACCGTCAAAAGAAAACGTATTATAATTGACCCAATTTGCTTCCAAACAAAATTTATGTCAAAACGTAGTCCAACTCAAAACGTACATAAAAATAAAACATTATATAATTGACCCGACTCGTTTCCATACAAAAACTACGTTAAAGCGTGGACGAACTCGAATTTATACCGACATGTACATAAAAATAAAAACGTAAGAAATTTTAGGGTAAACTCGAAACTTTTGAAATTTGAGGGGCTCAAAGTGACATTTACAAAGTTAAAGGGTTACTTATGCCATTTTATCAAACTTTGAGGGTAGAAATGGGTGCCACCGACCTTTTGTTTTTAAGGTATTATAAATATTACACATACCATAAACCAGGCCACTGTAGCAGTTGGGATTGGAATTCTTTAAGGTATCGATCGGAACTTATAGCGTCCACTTCACATGCTCCTAACTGCCTGCTATCTATTATCGCCTGCGATGTTTTGTCATCTTTTATTGTCTGCAATAACGGCCTGCTTTCGGGACGTTGTTCTTGAATTAGCACAGAAGTAGGGAAATGTTGAGCTAAAGACGTCGCAAGCATAGAAGAATGTGCAGGAGCCGTTGGCTCATATAACTTTAGAGCTGCAATAGAGTGTTGCCATCAGTAAGAACGACCTTATGTCATACCAAGTATGCTGTTCTACAATCAACTAAAACAACAATTTGACGTGTATCGAGTATAACGTAGTAATTGGAATCATGTCAGTTACCAACTGTCCATCTGATATACAATAAATAATACAACAAAATTCCCTCAAAATGCTACTATGGGTGCATTTCTTTCTTTGTTCTCACTTACATAAAAGGTAAAGAAACCACTGTAAATAACAAATAAAAAAAGGGAAGCAACAGCAATTTCAAAATTCAAACAGGCAAAACATCAAACACTTGGTGGGCCAAACACTTGAACACAGTTCAAAATGAACAAAACAACAGACAATCAAGAACCCAAACCTAACAATTACTAATAATGCATAATTTAAACACAAAACCCACAATCGGAAACAACAAACATAACTAAAAGTTGACCTGAAGGAGGATGGGGAGATTGCTTAAGTTGAGTTCTTGGGGGCAAAGATAAAGATGAAGAAAGCAATTTGCTTGCAGCTGCCTCCATTAACAAGCATCAATGTACCACTGGATGATGAAAGTAATGAAGAAAAACAATCAAAGATGGAAACTTTCAGTGGAGAAGAGGGGGGTTTTCTCTGGCTCTGAATCCATACACAAGGGGTTTATCTTTCTGAGAGGATAATGGTTTTTTGGTTTATATAGGTTCATGGCTATACCCTTGATCTTTTGGTTTATTGCAAGGATGACCCTCTGACTTAGGATATCTTAATTTGTAACACGGCACGGGTCGGGACAGTTTCAGGTTGAACTCGCGAACCTGTTTAGTTAAATGGGTTGGGTTCGTGTCAGACCTGATGGGTTGACCTGTTTAACCCACTCATGTGATATTTTAGATTTTTCAAATTATGTTTCTATGTGATAAGGTAATCTGGTTGGATATTTTATGCCATGATTATAATTTAAAAAAAATGACATAAAATGTTTTATTTAAAATGTAATTGTTTAATATACATTTGTATTCTTTTTCTTTGTTTATTTTATAAAAGTAAAATATTAATATGTGAAAAAAATTAAGAATACAAAATTTTGGTTGAAACGGGTCGTGTTCGGATCAATCCGTGAATATTTGTGTTGTGTTCAGGTTCATGTGTCTGATAAGATTTTCGGGTACAAGTTATGTTCGGGTTCGTGTATAATTTCCGGGATCGGGTTATGTTAGACCCATCAACCCACGAACACACTTGATAATTCTTATTAGATAAAATGTGTCATAATACAATTGCTTGATTATTTGTAACGGTTGTTAACCGAAACCATGACATAAGTGTTTACAGATTATTAACTAAAATTATGTTTGTATAAAACCCTAATGTTTAAAACTTACTTTTAATGTGAGTAATTTTAGTGAACTTTATGTATAACTTCTATTAGGGGCGAATCATAGTTGGGTCGTATGGGAGCTGCCCTCTCCCTCTTATTTTTTTCTTTTAAATTTTCAATCCTCTAGTTAAAAGTTAAGGTACGTCACTGACTTCTATATTTTTATGTCCAATGACACATTTAACCCCTTACGTTAAGTTTGGTAATGGTTAACTTCAACTATTTTTACAAATATAATCATATCCGAACCATAAAACTCGTCTTGCGGTCTTGAAAAGCAATAACTAAGGCATTGGTTTAGTTTTTTTTCTTTTGATTTACTTATTATTTCGGTTTTCAGAAATTAGTAAAAGTTTATAACCCTTAAATTTGTAAAAACCGTAAATTGAGTTGTGTTGGGTTTTCATATAAAATCACTTATCAATTAAGTTGTTATTGTTACTTGAAAGTTATTTACTCATGTAATTGGGTCTTGATGTTTAATGAGATAATAGGCTTATGGCACATTATAATTTATGTTGTAAATTACCTTAATTTATTTTGATACATGCTTAAGTATACAGTATACTTATTTACTCAAATTATTATATCACTGTACATAAAAGTATGTAGTATAGTTGCATGTAAAAAGAAGAAATAACTTTATATGTATTACCATTCAAATTAAAAGCTTAAATCATATAATATATTATGGCAAGACACTAACACTATGCGTAGTCGTTGGGGTGAATAATGTCCCATCCTTGGGCGTTGTCCGTCACGTGACATCCTTGTCAGCAAAGGACCATTGTGAAGATATGAGCGTAGTGGGATAATGCCCTATTTATTAATTTTTTTTATTTTTAAAACAAATTTATATAATCTTAAAAGTAAATGTCGGTGGATTTCACATCAATCCACGGACTTTACTTTACTTAAATATTGATAATGATAATATAGAAACCAAAACAAAAGTAAATGGTGCTATAGTGGTTTATAAGGTTTTCTTTGAATCCTTTCAACGTCAGTTCAATCTTACCTTTCTCCGTTTCAATTCAACTTTTTTGGTAATCCCTCGGGTCTTGGCCATTTTTGTATGGGTGATACTATACACACCCCCTCCCCCCTATTTACTAATTACACCCCCCTATAAAAACATCACATCCATCAATTCTTTGCTTTTTGTTTTTAGTCTTTTTTGTCTTTTTATTGTCTTTTTATTATATTTTAGTGTCTTTTTGTTATTATTATTATTATTATTATTATTATTATTATTATTATTATTATTTACTATTAGTAATGAATTATTATTATTATTATTAAAATTGAAAAAAAAAACGTGTAAAATGATCATATTATTGGTGCCTCATATTATTGGTGCCTCAAATTATTGAAATGCATTCATGTATAGTCGTACACCTTTAACTCTTTCTTACATTGTTATATAAAAAAATTATGCTATTAGTTTCACTTACTTCTTTTTTGATTTAGGATTCACAGCCAGTTCCCTCACCTGTGAAAACTAAGGAGGAGATCCTACTTTCTTTAAGCTTTATGACCCTTTAAAAGAGGAGCTTCGGTAGTAGCCTTCGCTCTCTACAGTTAAAGAGATGTCTGGATTTTCAACAGATCAGGTATAGTTTTTAATTCCCATGTTTCAAGTTTCAACTTAGTTATATAATCTAGCTAGGTTAAGGGTCTTGTTTTAGTTTAAATGAGTTTGTTTGGATAATATATATTTTGTAACTACTCAAGCTTGTTCACCTAATATTTTGTAACTAATATTAGTTCACTTTTAGGTGTTCAAGTCTCGTGAAGAGTTGATGGAATGGGTTAGAAACACCGGACGTAGTCTTGGTTACGCTATTGTGACTAAAAGATCGAAAGCTAAAAATGGCTACGTGTCTAAAGTTGTACTTATGTGTGATTGTGGTGGTGTGTATAAATCAGATAAAGATTCAAGTAGAGAGACCGGCACTAGAAAGATAAATTGCCCGTTTGAAATGGTAGGGGAATTTTCAAAAAAGAATGGTTCTTGGATGTTAAAAGTAAAACCTGGTGAGCATAATCATCCACCCGGAGAATATATGGAGGGACACCCAATCCTCAAACGATCGACACCTAATGAACACCAATTGGTGGCAGAGTTGACGGGGAAGGGTGTGTTCCCAAAAGATATTTTAGGTGTTATGAAGGAGCGTGATAAAACTAATGTCTCTACAATTAAAAACATATATAACGCACGTGATAAAATTCGAGCAACGGATCATAAAGGGAAATCTTTGATGGAGGTGCTAATGTCTCATTTAAATGATAAAGGGTATACTTTTGAAATTTCTACCAATAGAGTTTCAAACATGTTGGAAGACTTATTCTTTGTTCCTAAAATCTCATACAAGTACTTCCTTGATTTTCCACATGTGTTGCTTATGGATGTCACATACAATACGAACAAGTATAAATTGCCTTTTCTTGAAATTGTTGGTGTAACTTCTACCAACAAGACAATCTCCATAGCTTTTGCAGTTATGCGTAAAGAAACAGAGGAGAAATATCTTTGGGCATTAAACTATTTAAAATCAACTCTAGATGAGAGGACAATTGCACACGTGAATGGTAACCATTTTATAATGGTAGAATTGCAAGGGGAGTATCCAATTGCCAGCACAAACAACCTATGGAAATTAATGAGAGAAAATGATGCAGCTGGCTGGGAGAATATATTTGAATCACGTCAAAATATGTATAAGTCTTGGATAGCACAACCTGTTACATTTGGGGGGAGTATAGATTAAACCTCGGTATGTAAATTATTAAATGATAATAATTTTGTAAAAAAATACTTATTTTTATATAGCTTTTGTTACAGCTATAAATATAATTTGATAAATTATAACAATAAAAACTAATAATAAATACTATATCATTACTACTACTACTAATAATAAATATAATAATAATAAATATAATAATAATACTAACTAATTAAATAATAAACAAATACTAAATAACTAATAATTAAATAAATGAATAAAAAAAGACAATAAAAAGACAAAACAGGCTAAAAACAAAAACCAAATGATTGATGGATGTGATGTTTTTGATAGGGGATGTAATTAGTAAATAGGGGGGTGGGAATAGAATGAGCCTTTTTGTATTTATTCCAATAGAAGAATTAGTTTGTACGTTTGGTTCACCTAATGACTTTAATGTTTTCTATATTATTCTTAACATTTGATGTTTTCAAATTCAAAAATTATCACCAAGTTTCACTGAAATAATTCTTCTTATGAAAAAAGGTTTATATATTGTGAATTATGTTTCTATTAAAAATACATATCTAGAGTCAAATAAACTTTGATCAATAAGGCATTAATAATCATTGCAGTGTTCTCTTCTATTCTATTTTGTTGAAGTGTTCTACTTTGAAAACGAGTAAGGTCAAATATAATACGTTTTTGTTTAAAAAAATATTTTTTACGTGCATATTTTTATGTATGTATTGGTATAAATTTGAGTTGTTCTACGTTTCAACGTGATTTTTTTTTTGTGAAACGAATCATATCAAATATAATACGTATTCGAGCTTACTTTATGTACATTTCATAAATTTTGTTCCTGAATCAATGGTGTCAAATTATTGTTTCTTTTTTGAAAAAGCTCTAATGAATCTCATTTGATTACATGTGTCAGTTTTTCCTTTATACCTGTTAGGTTTCTATGTATGAGTCAGGACACATGTAATACATTAAGATTGTACGGTATAAATTTGATTTACTTTATCTTTTGATACTATCGCAATGCTTATATATGTTACATTAAGTTCAATCAGATACGTCGAAACACGCGTTTTCATATGGTTAACGCATTACATAACACTTGAACTAATCCAGTCGATGTTTGCGATGTACCGCGCTGCAACGCGCGCGGGTCTTATTACTAGTTATATTCTATCCACTAAATAAAAATTACATAAATAATAAAACAAATACACATAATATTTTTAAAACTAATAATATTTTTTTTTAATTCTTGTCTTCGCTTTCGCCATTCCCATCATCTTCGTCTTCCTCGTCATCTGACTCTTGCTCACCCTCGTTTGAAGTATAATTAATCGACCACGCGTGTTCGACCAAATCAAGCGCTAACTCATTATGTGCCGCTTCAGATCGCAATTCATGTGCATTCTTCATTCTTTCTTCCATTGTTGCTTGTGGATACTCCTGAACGTCTTCCGGTACGTAGTTCTGGCATATTGCTTTTCCTTCGTCTTCCAAAATCATATTATGCATTATTATACAAGCGTACATGGCATCTCTCTTTTTTCTTTACTCCAAGCACGACAAGGATTTCTCAAATAATGTCACCTGACGAGGTATGGTACTGGACCCGACCCGGGCGGTCGGACTTTCCTGCTATTTATCACTTTTATGTTAAATATTATTATTATTATTATTACGTACTAACCTGCGAAGCCCAGCGCATTGAAGTTTACATACTACACTAGGCTGTGGGCTTGTAGAGACAACCCCTAACTGGGTCTGGCCCATTGAGGTTAGGGTTTCCCATATCTCCTATATAAGGAGGTCTCCACCTCCTTATTAGGGCATCCAATATGGGGCAACACTTTTGTAGCTGGAAAAAGTGGATTCTTCCTCTACCGGCCGTCTCTGCATTGCCACGTTTTCTTTTCTTCTTATTTGCAGGCCTAGGACGAGACGGAGAACACGAGATGTGGCCATATCCATATTCATCACCGTAGAAGTACCGACCCGCACAGGTCCATTCTTTTACATTGGCGCCATCCGTGGGACCGGCTACAATCACATCTCGTTTTCCTCTACTCAATCACCACATCTGCGTTCATCATACATGTTTTTACAAAGTTTAAGCCTTCAAATCTTCTCTTTTAGAGCTAAAAAACAAAAAATATATAATATCACTAATAAACACCTTCCTGGATATGTTCCATGGGGGTTCAAATTACCGGATCTCCTTTATTGGCTAAGTATCTTGAGAGATTTGTTTCACATCTAAAATTCCTACTTCTCAGTATTATACACTTATTAAGTTTTGAAAAAAGTGCATACATATTTTCTAGATGCAGGGAGTGTTTGGCCTAGCTTTTTTATCTAAGCTTATAGCTTTTTTAGCTTATTTTTACAAAATAAGCACTAAATGGGTGTTTGGTTTAGCTTTCTAAGCTTATGCTTATTAGCTTATATAAGCTAATTCCAAGAAGTTTCTGGGACCATGGTTTTTTATCTTATTTGAATAAGCTTATTTGAAGAATATGGTTTTTTACTCATTACACACAATGATATTATACCCCTTCCCATAATACAAAATAACTTAACAAACAACTAAAGATTAATTATTAATTATCAACTTGTAGAATATAAGCTAATCCAAACACTTAAAAATAGCTTATCAAATGAAAGAAAATAAGCTTAAGTTACTTTAAAATATAAGCATAAGCCAAAAAAAATAAAAGCTAGGCCAAACACCCCCGCAATCATATTAATTCTTCAAAAAACTGATTACCAGTTTTATTATTATAACACGAGAAAGGCATGTGATAGCCCCCACCCGTCTTCTCTTTTTTAGTTACCTTTTGTATGCGCCTCCTTTTTTCAAACACACAGACAGGCGAGTGAACGAAGACACCGTTTTCTTACAAGGAAGTTTTTTAAACGAACCGGTGGACGGCTCACACGTGCGTGCCCGCGTGAACCATCTTATTCCGCCATCTACGGTGGACCTCCAACTTGTTCCGCCATCTAAGGCCTTGACTGCCTTCGTTCCACACCCGCGTGCGCCACTCGCCTTCGCGTCACCGGTGTGGTTTACGCACCCGCCATCAACAACCCTGTTACATTCTTCACCGGCGTGTGTTCCTTTTCGCCACCAAACACAGCACATCGCGACCACCTCCGAGGGTCATTTATATGCCCCGCCACCTCAGGTGGGCAACCATCACGCTCCGCGCATCTCCAGGGTGATAGTCTTGGTCATACCATCTTCGGCGGATAACTAGGTAATCCCGCCCACCTCCGGCGGACGACCATCTTGCTCCTGCCACCTCATGCTCATCACAACCCGCTATTGTTACAACAACTAAAAACCATGCATGTGCAAAGTACCAACGGCTCTTTCAAACAAGTTCGGACTGCCCTTGATGCGTGTATAGTGTAATATATTTTAGATATATATTTTAAGCTCTTTTTACACTTTTTAGCCAAGTTTTAAATTTATAAAACACGATATTTACTAACACTAAACACACATATGGGCAAGTGCACCCATCGTGGACGTAGTATAGTGTTGGTAAGATACTGAGGTCGTCCAAGGACACAAGAACTTTTAGTACCGGTTTATCCTCAATGTCTAATCAAATCAAAATGTTAGAAAAAGATTTTTAAACTAAGAAAATAAAACTAACTAAATGCTGAAAAGTAAAATAAAAATAAAAACAGATAGACAAGATGAATCACTTGGATCCGACTCGTGTGTTAGTATAACCTTTGATTATTTTCGCACTTTTGCACTTGTTTAAGAGATTATCTTAGTTATTATAGTAGGCCCCTCTTTTGAAGGCGACGTTACCCTCAACCCAGTAGTTTGAGTCAGCAAGGATACAATCCTAAAGGGTCGGATTATTGAAAGATAAATAATTAAGTTATTAATGCAAATTATGGTAGGCCCC
This sequence comes from Helianthus annuus, assembly GCF_002127325.2. Taxonomy (NCBI): domain Eukaryota; kingdom Viridiplantae; phylum Streptophyta; class Magnoliopsida; order Asterales; family Asteraceae; genus Helianthus; species Helianthus annuus. Next base: position 81,167,019 of record NC_035445.2, on the reverse strand, counting down.
TCTTTTAGAGGTGCCGTTACCCTCGACTAAGTAGTCTGAGTCAGCAGGGATACAGTCCTAAATAGCCGGGTTATAGTATTAATAGTAGTTAACTTATGAGGGGATCAAAGAGTTTGGACCCCCGCCATCCAATACCTTTGGGTATTGAAGGAGGTCCTACTAAATTTGACCCAGGTCCCTTGCAGGACCTCTAAACGCTAAACAAGGGCAAGACCCTTACCAAACCGTTCCCTTAACCCCCGACCAGGTAGCCAACATACCTCCATATAGACCGTGGAGATATGAATGGTGAAAATCTTTTATTTATATAGACAGTAAAATAATGCCAAGACACCACAGACAAACGATAAGGAAGAATCACCTTCAACATAAGCAACTAATTATTAAAGTCATTAATACAAAACCAATTAAGAAGTGCAAAAGATTAAAAATAAAAAGTATTATACTAAACACTTGTCTTCACCAAGTGATGTAAGAGACTTAGGCAAACATGGCCTTGATTGTCAAGAACTCTTACGATCAATCTTGGATCCCGAGACGACTCACACACTCTATGATGGACAATGGATGATGGTGGTGGATGATGGTGTTGTGATGGTGGTGGGTGGTGGATGAAGTGTGAGAGAGGTGGTGTGCCAGGGGATGAGTTGCAATGAATCCAAGCACTCCTATTTATAGGCTGAACAGAGGCCTGGGCACGGCCCCGTGTCCGCTGGGCACGGCCCCGTGCCTGTCTGACACTATCTCTCTTCATTAATTGTAATTCGCAATTACAATTAATGCGCCTGCAGTACCTTGGGCACGCCCCCGTGTTCACCGGGCACGGCCCCGTGGTGAGCAATAGAAGCTTCTACAGGTTTGTCTTTTCTGCTGCTTCTTGGGCACGGCCCCGTGCTCGCTGAGCACGGGGCGTGTTCAGCCTTCTGTCTTCCTTGTTTTGCTTGGGAGGATGCTGTCGAGGGGTCGGGCAGTCCACTTTTGTTCCTTTTCTTGTATTTATGTTAGATTTAGCTGTCTTTTTGCTTCTTTTGTTAATTTGAGCTCATTTAATCCTGAAAATACAAAAGGAAGACAAATACACACTTTTCCAACATTAGTACTTAAAAAGGGTTAGTTTTATGCCTTATTTGATGTAATTTATATGTTGCATTTTACACACATCAGATATCCCCACACTTGAATCTTTGCTTGTCCTCAAACAAAACTCTTTAATATGTGGCTTACACTCCCAGATGGAATGGGTAGAAGAGAAGGTTTTGGGCTTGTCATAGAGTGTCGGGATTTTCCAAGATTGTTTAGGTTTTATTTTTACTTATTTACAATCCTATTCGTCATGATTTATTAAAAACTTTTCATAAGGTAAATTATTTATTAAGGCATAACATACCTTTCTAAAATTCCATTTATATACAAGTTCACATACCTCACAGGAGAAATCACTCACACTCGGCCGAAGGTGTATTTTTAGTGAATCACTCGAGAGTAGCATGGAACTTATTTCTACCATAAGCTTGCCAAGCAATCAATCCTTCTCCTTTTTAACTTTATACCTTTGTAAATATCAAGAGGACTTTTTGGGTGAAGGGTTAGGCTTGGGCTAAAGGTGGGTGGTTGGGTTAGTGGTTAGTAGAAAAGGGCGAAAGTCGTAAAAAGCGTCGGTTTTCGTAAAACATTTTGTTTTTGTGACTTTTTATTTTCAATGAAGTATTTATTCAAGCAAGCTTTTGTTTGAGGAGTTTTGTTTGTTTATTTCTAACTTCATTGTAAAATATATAATTTTTTTTTGTCACACGAAGACCGAGCTTGTTACTAAAATAAAAGGTAAAAATAAAAAGGGTTTTTGGTGGATAAAAGGGTTTTGGGTTAAGAAATGAAAATGTTTAGGCTCAAAGGGGCTAACTAGGGGGAATTTTTGGGTATGTGAAAAGAAAAACAAAAATAATGGTGTTGAAAGAAAAAGGGTTAGTCCTAATGTCTCCATCATTTACTTACTTGGGTTTAAGTTGGTAAGGACCGGGAATGAATTGTCGTGGCAAGTTCTAGAGTCGTAAGAACCAAGCGGCTATTCACACAAGAAAACGAAAAATGAGCATTTAGCGTAAAGATGTATATTTGTATGCTCAATAAAGGCTCAAAACTCACTTTTGTGGGAATGAGTTTTTATGTGATCAAGTATATATAATCGAATTTTAACTAAGCTTGTCATGCCGTTTCATAATTTTCTTATGTTGGTTCTTTTTATCACGACGCTATCGGTTGTAAACTTATAAAAATATAACCTTGTTAGTCTTAGAATTCCCAACTTAAACTTAGACAAGTAAAAAAAATGAAATTTTTTTTGAAAAAATTTTGGGGTGATTAGCGGTTCCAATAGAGTTTTGTGCAAGGCTTGTTATTAGGACTTGCAAAATTCAAGGTTTTAGCATCCCCCCCACACTTAAATTACACATTGTCCTCAATGTGTCCCAAAAATAAATTTTTAGGTTGATTGAATGTGCAAAATGGTGTTAAAAGCAAAATTTTTATGTTACTGGCAGTCTGGACACGGCTCCGTGTTGAGTAGACACGGCCCCGTGTTTAGGTGCCAGTAACAAGAACTTACAGAAGTTGAACACGGGGACGTGTTCGCTGGGCACGACCCGTGTCTGACCAAAAATCTGCAGAAATTTGCCAAACAGTAGGTCTGGGAGATGGGCACGGGGGCGTGTCGGCTGGACACGACCCCGTGTGGACAGTCTGCAAGGCTGAAAAACAGGTTTCTTCTTCCGGTTTTCCTGTCCTGGCTTTATTAGTGCTAATGATTAGCACTCTAAGCCTCAATTGTACCTGTTTTACCACTAAATACCATACCAAGCAATACCAAACATCCTAAATTACCATAGTTAATCATCCAAACCATAAAGTAAAAGAAAAATAAAGCAGAAAGTAAAAAGGAGTTACGGAAAGTAAATTGTCTAACACTCGACACGCAGGCCGGAAATTGTTTTGATAGATAAAAAGGGACCTTAACCTGTGGGCTCGCCATCAACCCGCTCCTGCTCCTCCTCCAACCTCTTAGTCCATATCCTCATCGCTGTCATCACCTCCGTCCCCATGACCCGCCATATACTCCGGATGTTCCCGATGTTGTCTTGTATATCGGTGATGCTTCGCTCAATAGCCCCGACCCGGTGATATGTATTGTTGGCAAGGTTGTAGGTGTTCCTGGTGCACATGAGGTTTTCCTGCAAAAGATCATGTAAACTTTGAAGGTTAGGAAAACCGCCTCCTTGGGAGGAGGATTGCCCCGGATCACCATGATGTTGATACTGGTAGTGGGGAGGTGGAGCGTGAAGGACTAGGGCCTCCTGTGGGTTCCATGCATAGCCTTGCATCCTTTGAAAGCTTACTGACCCGTCTTCCACCTCATAAATTAGGTTCATGGCGCGGCAAATGTGTATATCAACTCGTCCCGACCATGGGCTCCTTTCAAAGGACCTAGGAATATGCGTGAAGTGCTTGAAGAGGCGGTACACCCATCCCCCAAAGAAGATAGGGGTTGGTGCACGAGCAAGACGGTTCAGATGCATGTTTCGAAGCAGGAGATATGGAACATCGAGGGCCCTCCGGTTGTGGATGCAGTGAAGGACTACCAAATCTTTTAACCCAACAACACCGCTACTGTCGTGTCGCTGACTAAGAGAGTAAGTGAAGAGCCTATGGATGTAGCGATAAAGCGGATCCCTCAGCTTAGTACTCTTTGTGCTGCTCGAGTTGTAGTGCCCTTCATCGATTTGGGCCCATGTGGCTTGACGCTCATTTTCATCCAGATCTCGCAATCCCCCGGTGTTTTCCTCATTTCCCGAATCTTCTTCCGTATACAGTCCCACTATTGCCCCAAACTGCGCCATAGAGATCGAGTACCTTGTCCCACCACATCGAAATGCAACCCCCTCATTGTCAAACAGGTCACACCTTGAAGTGAAGGTGAAAGTACTGTAGAATTCCATAGTGCATTGATTTACCGAACGAAGTCGAGTGGTCAAGGCAACCCTTAGTGGTCCGGTAACAAGGTTGTTGAATCGGTCGAGCTGGTTCACCAAGGTTAATAGGTCCGTGCACGCTTGCCTCGGGTATTTCTCGGGCCTTGTTTGAAGTATTTCATATCTAGCCCTAGCATCGAGCTCTGTGGCATTGAATCTTGTGAACTTCGCCATCTGCAGGAATACACAAAAAGTTAGCGTGAAACGATAAGATTTTCGGTGAAAAACTGCAAACAGTTAGCTGGACACGGCCCCGTGTTCAGCGGGCACGACCCCGTGTCCAGGTGTCTGTTACTCAAAAACTTCATTTTTCGACTCGGTCCTGAAAATCTGAAAATTTTTGGCCAAGTAGGTGCGGTTTTCCCCGAAAATGAAACCCCAATTGCCGTTTTTCCCAAAACAACCCGTTTACCCCTTCAATTTTATCTTTTTCGGTTCAAAAACAAGGGTTTGAGGTTTTTGTGAGAAATCGGGCAAATCTATCAACAATATAAGTGTATTTACTTCCCATTACACTAATCTAAACTAATACTAACATATTATTTCAAAAATTTGGGGTTCGATCTGGATGAACTTCAAGAACCCTAGATTTTTCCCCAAATTTTTTATGTTTAACTACATGCAAGTAACTAATCTAACTACTAATGATGATAGAATCATACCTTGATGTTGTTAGATCTAGAGGTAACGTCGAAAATCTGCAGAAAATCGCCTCGGACCAGAGCTTTTTCGGGGAAACGGGGCGTGTGGAATGATGTAACTGTTATGAAAAGAGGGTTTTATCCCGACAGTTGCGTCGACACGGCCCCGTGTCCAGCGGACACGGCCCCGTGCCGAGCAAAATTTTTAATTTTTTTTATGTGTGCTTGTGTGAGTGCCTGTTTTTTTTCCCGAAAATATGGTTAGAAGACTTACCGGTTTCAATGTATACTCACTTGTTCATAACATACCAGGTATGATGTGGATGCTTTTTATTCGTTGACCGTTTGAAGCAAGATCTCTTCTTCCTCATCCTCAATGGATCCTCGATAGAGTTTTAGCCGTTGGCCATTGACTTTGAATGGAATCCCATTTCGAGCTTTAATTTCTACTGCACCGTGAGGAAAAATATGGGTGATGGAAAAAGGTCCTGACCACCTAGATTTTAGTTTACCCGGAAATAATCGAAGTCGAGAATTAAACAACAGAACTTGGTCTCCTACTTGAAATTCATTAGGTTTAATATATTTGTCGTGTAAATTTTTCATTCTTTCCTTATAAATTTCAGAGTTAGAGTATGCAAAATTCCTTAGTTCGTCTAATTCATTTATTTGACAAAATCGATTTTTACCTGCACTTTCTAAGTCTAGGTTTACATTTTTTATTGCCCAGTAGGCTTTGTGAGCTATTTCTACTGAAAAATGACAACTTTTTCCATAGACGAGCTTATATGGGGTTGTGCCTATAGTGGTTTTATAAGCAGTCCGAAAGGCCCATAAAGCATCATCTAGTTTATCAGCCCATTCCTTTTTATTTAAACCTACGGTTTTTTCAAGTATTCGTTTTAAACCTCTGTTAGTCACTTCGGCTTGTCCATTTGTTTGAGGGTGATATGCTGTTGAGACCCGGTGATAGACCCCATATCTTGTTAAGATTTTTTCGAGTTGATGATTGCAAAAATGGGTACCCCTATCACTTATCAAAGCTTTAGGTGTTCCAAAACAAGAGAATAATTTTTTCAGAAATTTTACCACTACTCTCCCATCGTTTGTTGGGAGAGCTTCGGCCTCGACCCATTTAGACAAGTAATCAACCACCACAAGTATATATTTGTTTCCTTTTGACGGTGGGAAGGGTCCCATGAAATCGAGTCCCCACACATCAAAAATTTCACAAACGAGAATGCCGTTTTGAGGCATTTCGTTTTTGGAAGAAATATTACCTGATCTTTGGCAGGCATCACATGTCTTTACAAGATGTTGCGCATCTTTGTAAATTGTTGGCCAATAAAATCCTGAATCAAATACCTTTCGTGCGGTACTAGCGGCACCATGATGTCCTCCATATGGACCTTCATGACAATGGCGGAGAATTCTTCGTGCTTCGCCACCATGGACACACCTTCGGATGAGTTGGTCAGCACACATTTTGAAAAGATAAGGGTCTTCCCAAAAGTAATGCTTTACATCAGTAAAGAACTTCTTTCTTTGATGATGTGGCCATCCTTTGGTGACTATACCGCTAGCTAAGTAATTAGCGTAGTCGGCATACCATGGTTCTTGTCTGCTTTCCACCATTTCCAAGGATTCTGTTGGAAATTTTTCGTTGATTTGTTCGTCCCTGGTTGCCTCCAAAGTTGGGTCTTCTAAGTGTGAAAGATGATCTGCAGCAGTGTTTTCTGCTCCTCTTTTGTCTTTGATTTCAATATCAAATTCTTGGAGGAGTAAAATCCATCTGATCAAACGTGGTTTTGCGTCTTGTTTCTTGAAGAGGTATCGGATAGCTGCATGATCTGTATAGACTATAGTTTTAGAAAGAACAAGGTAAGAACGGAATTTATCAAAAGCAAATACCACGGCTAGTAACTCTTTTTCAGTAGTTGTGTAATTTTCTTGTGCATCATTAAGTGTTTTACTAGCATAATAAATTGGGTGGAAATGCTTTTCTTTTCTTTGTCCCAAGACTGCTCCAACAGCAAAGTAACTTGCATCACACATGATTTCGAAAGGAAATTTCCAATCAGGGGCTATCATGATAGGTGCATTGACTAGCATTTCCTTGAGGGTTAGAAATGCTTGATTGCAATCCTTGTCAAAGATGAAAGGTGCATCCTTTTCAAGTAATTTTGTTAGAGGTCTTGAAATTTTTGAAAAGTCCTTGATAAACCTTCTATAAAATCCGGCATGCCCTAGGAAACTTCTGATTGCTCTAACGGAGGAGGGTGGAGGTAATCGAGAAATAGTGTCTACTTTTGCTCGATCAACTTCCATTCCTTCGCTTGAGATTTTGTGACCGAGTACTATTCCCTCTGTTACCATGAAATGGCATTTTTCCCAGTTAAGGGCGAGGTTAGTTTCCTCACATCGGGATAGCATTCGTTCGAGGTTATCGAGGCATTGGTCATATGAATCTCCAAAGATAGAAAAGTCGTCCATGAAGACTTCCATTGTCTTTTCTATCATGTCATGGAAAATGGCCACCATACAACGTTGGAATATTGCAGGTGCATTACATAGACCGAACGGCATGCGTCGATAAGCAAAAGTTCCGTAGGGGCATGTGAAAGTCGTCTTTTCTTGGTCTTCAGGTGCTATTGGAATTTGAAAATAACCTGAAAAACCATCCAAGAAATAGTAAATTTATGACCGGATAGTCGTTCTGACATTTGATCATTGAAGGGCAAAGGAAAGTGATCTTTCCTCGTTGCTTCATTTAATCGTCTATAGTCTATACAAACTCTCCATCCTGTGACGGTTCTTGTTGGTATTAATTCATTCTTTTCATTAGTTATAACCGTCATACCTCCTTTCTTCGGGACTACTTGGACGGGACTTACCCATGGACTATCGGAGATAGGATAGATTAGTCCGGCGTCAAGTAGTTTGATGACCTCATTTTTAACCACTTCTTACACATTGGGATTTACTCTACGTTGTGGTTGTATTACTGTTTTGTAGTCATCATTCATTAAAATTTTGTGCGTGCACATGGAAGGACTTATTCCTTTGATATCTACAAGCTTCCAAGCGATCACATTTTTGTGTTTTCTAAGAAGATTGATTAATTTTTCTTTTTCTACGCTACTTAATTTAGATAAAATAATTACAGGTAAATTACCATCTTTGTCTAAAAAAGCATATTCCAAACCTTTCGGGAGTTCTTTGAGCTCAATGGGTGGGTCTTTAGAAGACACCTTATTTTGTGGCTCATCTAGGTCAAGAACTTTAAAGGTTTGTTCTATGGCGACCTCTTCTTCAACAAAGTGGCCAACTTCTTCACTTGTATCGGGTGGCTCATCTTCATCTTCAATTAGGGGGTCATTGTTGCCAAAAGGATATTTCATTGAACGCTCAAGATCTATGCTCCTTTTGAATGCCCCTAACTGAAGAGGTAGATTATTAAATTTCCGGTTTTTCAAAGCTTCAAGAGTTTTTACAAAAGGTTTTCCCAAGACTAAAGGAGCGTCATCGAGGATGACGAAGTCGGTTGGAATAACCAATTGATTTGTTTGAATCAGGACATCCTCAACCACACCGATTGATTTTATTACTTTCCGATTAGATAGAAAATGGGTATTTGAAGTGGAGAAAAATCACTAATACTTAATTTTTCAAAAATGTAGTTAGGCATTATGTTAACACAAAGATCTTTATCAATGGTGACATTACTAATAATTGAATTTTGAAAGAAACATGGAACTGGTGTAATGTTAATTTCAAAAGGATCTTCTTTTACTAGTGAAGTTTGATCATTAGTTAACTTAACACTTACCATTTCTTCAATTTTAGTGTTAGTGTTTAATTCTTTTAAAAACTTAGCATGAGTGGTTACTAAACAATGATTTTCAAAATAAGGTGACAAGAGATTAATTTCTTCAAAATTAGACTCTTCTTGAAATTTAACGTTATCGGCTTCACCTTTCTCGTTGTTTAGCTCATGTGTCGGTTTTTCACTTATTTGTTCTTCCATTTTTAATTCCTCAATTATCGTTTCTTCCTTTTTTAATTCTTCACTTGCACGGGACTCCTCTTCCCTTGCGCGAGATTATTTTATGCATCTTTCGATAAATTTGAGTTTTTCTATTATCCTATCGGCTATGTCGGTGATAGAGTAAGGATATGGATCCTCATGGCTTGAATCCGGTTGTTCAATCCTTGGTTCCTCATAGTACTCATATGAAGTAGATGGTTCATACCATTTGTGACACCTGGGTCACTGCGACCATCAAACAAATACCGAACCAATGAGATATTGTATTTCATACTTGGGATTTGTACAAATATGTGTATCATTTGCACATATCAAGTCTTGTTCGATTTCGGGCTCTAAATCGCTTTCTAGAAGGTTATACGCGCACTGATGCGTAAATATAACCAGTTTAATGCGACAAATACTCCGGAACATCATCATATACTCAACATACCTTAAATAACCTATACATAACTTAGAAATAAGTTTTGAAGGCTTTGGTATGGCAAAAACAAGTTTATTCGCTTACAGGGACTAATTTTGACAAACTGCGAAAGTATGACGATTCGTACTAAAACATACATTCCAGAACATGACCATAAGTAAAACACACCTTAAACATCCTTTACAAAGCTTAGAAATAGGCTTTGAGGTGTTCGGTGTGCTAAAATAAACTTTTGGGTCATTCAGGGACTAAAAGTGTCAAAAAGTGCACAAGTTTGCACTTTCGCGCATAACTTACGTTCTGAATACATCCGGACATCCAAAAATTTATATAAGCATCCTTATATTATGCCTTAGTGTTTGGCATGAGAAAAATCCATTCGTCGCGTCATTTGGATCGTTTTTCACGCTTATGCGCATTCCGTCGTAATTAACCGAACATCGCGATCGTACGGCCAAACGAACCAACATCCGACATATTTTTGAGCATGTTTCATGTCCTCAATGTTTAGGCATCATTTTAGGGCCTTAAATATGGCTTAACGCGCCTTAAACATGTCGGAAATGGCCTTAAACGACAACAGGGACCTAAACTGTCATTTCTGAAACTTATTTTCTGATCTGGACTCCCAGGCGGGGCGCGTAAGCCTTGTCTAAATCTTCACGCGGGTCGCGTCAGCCCTGCAGATGCAGAAACTCGTTTTTCTTGCAAAATTTGGCCTTTCAAGCATCCAAGGGGCAATGCCTCTTCACAATCTCTGGGGTTAAGGTCATATTTTGATACCACAACATCTTAACAAGTGTACAAATGAGATCAAGGCATGATATTCAAGAAACGATCCTAACGGTCTTGCTTTTCCTATAAATACCCCCCCATTTGTGTTAAAACCCACAAAATCTGATCTAAAGCTCTAAGTTGAGGCCTTTGCTTCATACCTGAGCTCTTGGATCGAGATTAGCTTTCGGGGACAATTCGTAAGTGTTCTTTCGTTCTTTTAATCGCTTTCTAGTCCTAAAGTCAAACTATGTTTGACTTTCTGCGTTGACCAGCCTATGGTTAACACGAAGTTCGTTTGAACTTCATAACGTGAGTGTGATCACGATGGTTATAGTCCCTAGTGACTACACCTACTGATCACCACGTTATCTAGGCTCAGTGACGAGTCGTAGTTTCGGCCAAAATACGCATTCTTGTGTATTTTTTAACCAAACTACTCATAGGTATCAAAACCATTTGTTTTGATGCCAAACCTGTTTTCTAAACTTAGTAAAGCATGTTCTAACATGCTTAGCTCGTCACTTTTAGTTTAGTGCTTATATAGGGTCGTAAGGTAAGCGATCTAAACAATCGCTTATACATTCGAACCCGACCCATTTGGTCGATCCTTAGGATCCGACCAAACACATTAGATGACCATAGTATATAGGGAATAACCTTCCGAGGTTATACCTTATGGTCGCTTCGTTTAAGTAGTTGTGTGATAGGTAATTTATATGCCTTAGGTAAATTACCAAAATACCCTTTTTACGCCAAAATTCATTTTAAGCATATGTAACATAACTTTTGGTATCTAAACTGATTTGGTAACAATATTAGACATGTTAAGGCATATTTTACTTATCAAAGGGCTAGTTAGGCGTTCCGAACGCGTTTTACACGAACGACGCGTTAAAGTAGCATAAGCTACCTAAACGGGTCGTAATGGGTCGTAAGCACTTAGGATAGGTTTCATTTTAGAATGTAGGCCTTTTTAAACCATATTACACGAGTCTCTATACTCGTTTGGTTTACGAACCCTCATTCTATCCAATCTTCCGATTTAGGTCCGGTATATTAATATAGCTACGTATTAGGTGCCGATTGATATTCCGTGATCTCTAGCATTGTGTGATTATTACACAAGGACTTCTAAGCAATCTCAGGTGAGTACATTGAACCCCTCTTTTACTGTTTTCCAAACTGTTTTGGGGTGGAACACATGTGCCTACTTGTTACTTTATGCTTTCAATGTTTTCATACCATATGCTTATTATGTTCGTTAGTACATATATACTACATGATTTCATTTGTGTTTATGCTATGTATGTCCATTGTGTGCATACTTAGTACAATCGATTTACAATACATTTTCATGCTATGTATGCCCATTGTGTGCATGCTTAGTACATTGCTTTACACTACATTTTATGCTATGTATGCCCATTGTGTGCGTACTTAGTACATTATTTTACATTACATTTTACGCTATGTATGCCCATTGTGTGCATACTTAGTACATTTATTCATTACATGCTCACATTTTGGTATGACATTTGGTTTGTTCAAATGATACAATGTACATTCATTAACATTAGCTACGCCACTCGTTAGTAGGTAATCGTACCATAGGACTTGACAACTCCCATTCCTGAAATCTCGGGTTTGTTTGGATTGGAAGGAATGACCGAATTCGATGAACATAACACATATAGACCTTTAATTTCTTTAATGGTCTATCACTACAGTCACAAAGGCTTGAATGTATGCATTTTCACAATACCGCATAGATGTTTATATCAGTATAGCATGCATTTATTACACAAAACATAACTTTGATTTAAACCATGTTTTACTTCAATATCTTGTTTTTGTGCATTTTACATATGGTTTAGTTGATATATTTCACTTACCATACATAAACATTTTGGCATTCATATACACAAATTATGATTTACATTAGACATAAACATTTTGACATTGATATACACATTACATGACTCGCTTGAAACATAAACATTAGACATGGACATTTTGATATGGTTTACACAATAACACTTGACAATTGATTTGTACATGAACAATTTACATTGATGGTTGATTTGGGTAAATGATTTGAGTAACGAGGCGTGTGTAATATGATACAAGCATGGTGGATACGCTGCTGGTACTTCCTATATATAAGTGCTTGTATGGTATTACATATCCTAGCGTTATTAGAATCATATCAATTTGAGACATATAACATTTTATACAAATAACATACTTTTCACAAGACATTGTTTTACAAACAGCTTATCTTATACAAACTCATTTTACTTGGTTATTCATTTAACCTTACATTTATTTATACACATCATCTGATCTTATCGTTTTCCAAATGATTTACAAGACAAAGCAAATTACAAGGTTCATGACTAAACATTTTCTTAAACATAAGTCATGAATTCTATTTTCACAAAACCTATGTATCTCACAGGCATTTTTATGCTGACGTACCTATTTTCACATGTGTTTCAGGATATGATGCATAGGACTTATCAAGACATACTTAGGCGGACCTGTGCTTTAGTGACTTAAAACGAGACAAGAACTAGTTAATTTATGTTATGTACTCTTTGGTTCTTGTTTAAAACAATGTAAACTTTCATGTTTGATTAATAAAACGAAACTTCAATTGCCATGGATTTGAAACAATTAATTCTGTTACAACACTCCCCGACATTTCCGCCACGTTTTGTATGTTTTACGTGGTCGGGGTGTGACAGAAAAGTTGGTATCAGAGCCCATGGTTATAGGGAATTAGGTTATTAGTAATGCTTTGACCTAGTCTATAACCTTTCTAGGACCCTAACGCGAGTTTACTTGCGTTTAGTCATAAAACAATACTGTCACCTATCCTTAGGCGACAACCACAACAAGAACATAAATTTCAAAACCGCTTTGAAAACTAATCATCTGTTCTAGGATGATTGATTACTAGGTTTTGAACCCTCTATTATATGGTTTTGAACCCCTTTGAATTTTCAAAACCTCGTCAAAGTTTGGGTCTTATAGTGTGAACACGTGCAATCTGGAAGAGTGGATGCCTGTACTCTGAGTTTTCTGTCTAAGGCTAGAGTGTTGTACAAATCCACATAATCGGACCAGTCACTCTTACCTGGGAACTCTTGGGGTGAGTGTCCACTTATAAGCTAAAGCATGTCTTCGCGATACATTAATATGACCCGTTTACTTTGATTAGTCACCGTCTCATTTGTTTGCCCTAGGTAACAAACAAATGATCGCAATTTCTATGCGTTGTCATTTTGTTTTATTTACCGATAACAACTCATTTGTTTCCTCCTATATCCTTCATTTCCTCCAGAATGTCTCTTCATCACAACGATGCGCAGATATCCGAGCAGACTGCCAAATTTGCCCAGCGGATAGGCGAAGTAATTCTGAAGACTGTTGAATTAGGCTTTGCCATGTCTCGTCTCAACAATGAAGCCACTCAAGGGCCACCAAAGGAAGCAGAAGTCAAGCCTGCACCACCAGCCAAGAAACCAATCAAGGAATCAAAGACCATGGATGAACAGACTGGATCCCCTAAGAGGTCAAAGAAGTGAAAGGCTTCTCAGAACTTCGCCGTGGTCGCTCACAATGGTCAAGCCATCCCCAACCAACCAGCTCAATCCCCTGCTAGGAAGCCATACAGCGGAACTGCACCCTTGTGCAACCAATGTAGCCTCCATCATCATGTCAATGTAAAGTGCCGCAAATGCCATACTTGTGGACTTATAGGCCATACAGCAAGAGTTTGCCCCGCCGCAGCTGCACCAAACCAAGCTGGCAACAATCCCGCTCAAGGTCGTTTCCTAACAGGTTCTTGTTTCAACTGTGGCGAGATGGGTCATTTCCGAAGAAATTGCCCGAAGTTTGCTAAGGCAAATCTAACCCACGGATGAGCAGTTGGCTGTTTAGAAGATGTTGTTGTCTTATGCTTTTGTTTCTTCTATTTACTTGTAATGTGAAACAATCTGTCCCGTTCATAAATAAAAGTTGTTGTTCGCAATTCTGATATACAAGTATGGTTACATGTATGAATGGCATTCCCCTATGATGCCTACATTAAGGAACTATGATCCTTGCAAACTACTTTTGTGAAAATTCTTCCTATTTTTGCGTTTACTCATGATTTCCTTGGTAAATTCTAAGTACTCGTTTTATTAAACGAAGTACAGGAAATAAAGTCACATTATGAATAATCGTGCTTCTATACCTTTGAATCCTTAGTTAGATAACCAAGGATATTTTCAAATCTCATACCCATTACGTTCTGATTTCTTCAACATGCATAACATAAGTTTTCAAAACAACCTATACGATTTCAAAAGCATCATTCATGTTTTCAAAAATCTTATACACAATTTCAAAATTCATCTCGCATGATTTTAAAGCATTTTTATAAATATACTTACCTAGTACACCTACTTTATGATTTCAAAAGTATTATGCATAAAGTTTCAAAAACATTGATCACAATTTTTTAAGAACCCCATGCATAGTTTTCAAAAATATTTATCCTCATACATTGACTTAACCTTCAAATTCTGCTTCATATATCGCCTTGACATATCTCGCATCTCAACTTCATAAGCATTTTACTTCATGTTTTAACTAAAGCACATCCAGTGCAAGATTTCAAAACATCTTCGACTTCTAAAATCCATATAGGATCTTTTTATCTTCACATTAGATGCTTGTGGATGATTATCTTTCAAATCAGAGTCCATAATTGGATTCCTTGTGTACCTTAATTCGAACATTTCGGTTCTTTATAATCGAAATCGAATTTTCTCTTTGAAAGATCTTTCTATCTTTATAGTTAGATTCTTAGAAATGTTTAAAGTACCAAATGAGATCCACGGAATGGATTCCTAGTGTGCTTTAAATGCATGTACGCAATCAACAAAACAAATTAACAAATAAACAATCTTTGTGGTTATATGACTATGTGTTTATGCACTTTGTGTTTTCTTTTATGCATTTTGTGTTTTTGTATACTCTGGATATTCGTTATCCAAATCCTCGTAGAATTTTTCATATCTTCATATGAGGGATTCGTAGTAGGATATTCAAAAAAAAAGGGTACTACCTTAAATCCTTAATGGGCTTCTATGTAATAGTTAAGACCCTTGGATTATATAGTACCACTCCTTGATTCATAAGAGACCCTTTTAGGGGTCGAGTCAAAAAGATTGATTCAAAAATCTGGTTACGAATGACATGTGATGATATAAGCTGAAAAGACTCCTTGGTTGTCTATTAAAGTCATTTATTGATTTAATAAAAGGGACCCTATGGTGGTCTAGTCACATTCATCACAGGGTTTGTTCATTTGGTTTTCCCCTACACATTATAAAATAGACTGAGTGAACTATGCAAAGAATTGTGTAATTATGGACGCGTACATAATTATGAAATTTGGTGCACAGAAACCCAGTAAGATTTATTATGTGTAAGAACCGATAGTAACAACAATAACAAAATGAGAACGATGTAATGGAGGTACGGTGGACGCACCAATGACGCTTCATATACTTGTATATAAGTATCCCTCTTACATTGCTAGCATGATGTTATTAAAGTTACTAGAAGTTCAGAACCCTAACCAATGTTGTCGAATCTTTTCAACTTCATGTTTTAAACTCTCACAAGTTTCCTCTGAATAAATTTCGGAACGAAATTTCCTAAAGTAGGGGAGACTGTGACACCTGGGTCACTGCGACCATCAAACAAATACCGAACCAATGAGATATTGTATTTCATACTTGGGATTTGTACAAATATGTGTATCATTTGCACATATCAAGTCTTGTTCGATTTCGGGCTCTAAATCGCTTTCTAGAAGGTTATACGCGCACTGATGCGTAAATATAACCAGTTTAATGCGGCAAATACTCTGGAACATCATCATATACTCAAAATACCTTAAATAACCTATACATAACTTAGAAATAAGTTTTGAAGGCTTTGGTATGGCAAAAACAAGTTTATTCGCTTACAGGGACTAATCTTGACAAACTGCGAAAGTATGACGATTCGTACTAAAACAGACATTACGGAACATGACCATAAG
Organism: Helianthus annuus; assembly: GCF_002127325.2. Taxonomy (NCBI): domain Eukaryota; kingdom Viridiplantae; phylum Streptophyta; class Magnoliopsida; order Asterales; family Asteraceae; genus Helianthus; species Helianthus annuus. Next base: position 81,151,004 of record NC_035445.2, on the reverse strand, counting down.
TTAAACACACCTTAAACATCCTTTACAAAGCTTAGAAATAGGCTTTGAGGTGTTCGGTGTGCTAAAATAAACTTTTGGGTCATTCAGGGACTAAAAGTGTCAAAAAGTGCACAAGTTTGCACTTTCGCGCATAACTTACGTTCTGAATACATCCGAACATCCAAAAATTTATGTAAGCATCCTTATATTATGCCTTAGTGTTTGGCATGAGAAAAATCCATTCGTCGCGTCATTTGGATCGTTTTTCGCGCTTGTGCGCATTCCGTCGTAATTAACCGAACATCGCGATCGTACGGCCAAACGAACCAACATCTGACATATTTTTGAGCATGTTTCATGTCCTCAATGTTTAGGCATCAATTTAGGGCCTTAAAGATGGTTTACGGGCCTTAAACATGTCGGTAATGGCCTTAAACCACAACAGGGACCTAAACTGTCATTTCTGAAACTTATTTTCTGATCTGGACTCCCAGGCGGGGCACGTAAGCCCTGTCTAAATCTTCACGCGGGCCGCGTCAGCCCTGCAGATGCAGAAACTCATTTTTCTTGCAAAATTTGGCCTTTCAAGCATCCAAGGGGCAATGCCTCTTCACAATCTCTGGGGTTAAGGTCATATTTTGATACCACAACATCTTAACAAGTGTACGAATGAGATCAAGGCACGATATTCAAGAAACGATCCTAACGGTCTTGCTTTTCCTATACATACCCCCCCATTTGTGCTAAAACCCACAAAATCTTATCTAAAGCTCTAAGTTGATGCCTTTGCTTCATACCTGAGCTCCTGGATCGAGATTAGTTTTCGGGGACCCTTCGTAAGTGTTCTTTCGTTCTTTTAATCGCTTTCTAGTCCTAAAGTCAAACTATGTTTGACTTTCTGCGTTGACCAGCCTATGGTCAACACGAAGTTCGTTTGAACTTCATAACGTGAGTGTGATCACGATGGTTATAGTCCCTAGTGACTACACCTACTGATCACCACGTTATCTAGGCTCAGTGACGAGTCGTAGTTTCGGCCAAAATACGCATTCTTGTGTATTTTTAACCAAACTACTCATAGGTATCAAAACCACTTGTTTTGATGCCAAAGCTGTTTTCTAAACTTAGTTAAGCATGTTCTAACATGCTTAGCTCGTCACTTTTAGTTTAGTGCTTATATAGGGTCGTAAGGTAAGCGATCTAAACAATCGCTTATACTTTCGAACCCGACCCACTTGGTCGATCCTTAGGATCCGACCAAACACATTAGATGACCATAGTATATAGGGAATAACCTTCCGAGGTTATACCTTATGGTCGCTTCGTTTAAGTAGTTGTGTGATAGGTAATTTATATGCCTTAGGTAAATTACCAAAATACCCTTTTTACGCCAAAATTCATTTTAAGCATATGTAACATAACTTTTGGTATCTAAACTGATTTGGTAACAATATTAGACATGTTAAGGCATATTTTACTTATCATAGGGCTAGTTAGGCGTTCCGAACGCGTTTTACGCGAACGACGCGTTAAAGTAGCATAAGCTACCTAAACGGGTCGTAATGGGTCGTAAGCACTTAGGATAGGTTTTATTTTAGAATGTAGGCCTTGTTAAACCATATTACACGAGTCTCTATACTCGTTTGGTTTACGAACCCTCATTCTATCCAATCTTCCGATTTAGATCCGGTATATTAATATAGCTACCTATTAGGTGCCGATTGATATTCCGTGATCTCTAGCATTGTGTGATTATTACACAAGGACTTCTAAGCAATCTCAGGTGAGTACATTGAACCCCTCTTTTACTGTTTTCCAAACTGTTTTGGGGTGGAACACATGTGCCTACTTGTTACTTTATGCTTTCAATGTTTTCATACCATATGCTTATTATGTTCGTTAGTACATATATAGTACATGATTTCATTTGTGTTTATGCTATGTATGTCCATTGTGTGCATACTTAGTACAATCGATTTACAATACATTTTCATGCTATGTATGCCCATTGTGTGCATGCTTAGTACATTGCTTTACACTACATTTTATGCTATGTATGCCCATTGTGTGCGTACTTAGTACATTATTTTACATTACATTTTATGCTATGTATGCCCATTGTGTACATACTTAGTACATTTATTCATCACATGCTCACATTTTGGTATGATATTTGGTTTGTTCAAATGATACAATGTACATTCATTAACATTAGCTACGCTACTCGTTAGTAGGTAATGGTAACATAGGACTTGACAACTCCCATTCCTGAAATCCCGGGTTTGTTTGGATTGGAAGGAATGACCGAATTCGATAAACATAACACATATAGACCTTTAATTTCTTTAATGGTCTATCACTACAGTCACAAAGGCTTGAATGTATGCGTTTTCACAATACCGCATAGATGTTTATATAAGTATAGCATGCATTTATTACACAAAACTTAACTTTGATTTAAACCATGTTTTACTTCAATATCTTGTTTTTGTGCATTTACATATGGTTTAGTTGATATATTTCACTTACCATACATAAACATTTTGGCATTCATATACACAAATTATGATTTACATTAGACATAAACATTTTGACATTGATATACACATTACATGACTCGCTTGAAACATATACATTAGACATGGACATTTTGATATGGTTTACACAATAACACTTGACAATTGATTTGTACATGAACAATTTACATTGATGGTTGATTTGGGTAAATGATTTGAGTAACGAGGCGTGTGTAATATGATACAAGCATGGTGGATACGCCGCTGGTACTTCCTATATATAAGTGCTTGTATGGTATTACATATCGTAGCATTATTTGAATCATATCAATTTGAGACATATAACATTTTATACAAATAACATACTTTTCACAAGACATTGTTTTACAAACAGCTTATCTTATACAAACTCATTTTACTTGGTTATTCATTTAACCTTATATTTATTTATACACATCATCTGATCTTATCGCTTTCCAAATGATTTACAAGACAAAGCAAATTACAAGGTTCATGACTAAACATTTTCTTAAACATAAGTCATGAATTCTATTTTCACAAAACCTATGTATCTCACAGGCATTTTTATGCTGACGTACCTATTTTCACATGTGTTTCAGGATATGATGCATAGGACTTATCAAGACATACTTAGGCGGACCTGTGCTTTAGTGACTTAAAACGAGACAAGAACTAGTTAATTTATGTTATGTACTCTTTGGTTCTTGTTTAAAACAATGTAAACTTTCATGTTTGATTAATAAAACGAAACTTCAATTGCCATGGATTTGAAACAATTAATTCTGTTACAACACTCCCCGACATTTCCGCCACGTTTTGTATGTTCTACGTGGTCGGGGTGTGACACCATTGTTCTTCATTGTAAGCATATGATGGATAAGGGTCGTAATTTTGTTCTTCATAGTACTCATATGAGGTGGGTTGTTCATGCCATGATTCCTCATAATAAGTGTATGAAGGTGGTGGCTCATTTCTTGACTCTTCAAAGTATGAGTATGAAGGCTCATATCTTGGTTCATCAAAATATGAGTATGAGGGAGGAGGTTCATACCTTGGGTCTTCATAGGATGTGTATGAAGTCGATGGCTCGTACCTGGGTTCCTCATAATGGTTGTATGAAGCGGATGGTTGAAATAATTACAATATTGTACCGAGTGCGGGTTTCCACAATTAGCAATAGTCTCTCATATAATCATCCTCCTCATAGGTGTAGTTGTAGCCTCCTGAGTATTGATCCATAAGAATCACTCAACAGACCACAACTGAGTCTCGGGACCAGAAAACAAAAATAAAGACGGAAACAGAGGCTGGACACGGCCCCGTGTTCAGTGGACACGGCCCCGTGTTCAGTGGACACGGCCCCGTGTTCAGGATCTGTATCTGGGCGTTTTTATTTAAAGTTACTGGTCTCGTTGGACACGGGGGCGTGTTCAGTGAGCACGACCCCGTGTTCAGACTCTGTATCTGGGTATCTAACTAAAAATACGCAGCACGGGGGCGCGTTCAGTGAGCACGGCCCCGTGTTTAGGCTACTGTAAATGCAAACTAAACTAAAATGCAGAAAAATGTGCGCGCGTTTTGAAAAACTGATTAGGCCGTCGATTTTAAGCTTTCTTAAAATCCTTGTGTCCCCGGCAACGGCGCCAAAAACTTGATGCGTGTATAGTGTAATATATTTTAGATATATATTTTAAGCCCTTTTTACACTTTTTAGCCAAGTATTAAATTTATAAAACACGATATTTAATAACACTAAACACACATATGGGCAAGTGCACCCATCGTGAACGTAGTATAGTGTTGGTAAGATACCGACGTCGTCCAAGGACACAAGAGCTTTTAGTACCGGTTTATCCTCAACGTCTAATCAAATCAAAATGTTAGAAAAAGATTATTAAACTAAGAAAATAAAACTAACTAAATGCTGAAAAGTAAAATAAAAATAAAAACAGATAGACAAGATGAATCACTTGGATCCGACTCGTGTGTTAGTATAACCTTTGATTATTTTCGCACTTTTGCACTTGTTTAAGAGATTATCTTAGTTATTGTAGTAGGCCCCTCTTTTGAAGGCGACGTTACCCTCAACCCAGTAGTTTGAGTCAGCAAGGATACAATCCTAAAGGGTCGGATTATTGAAAGATAATTAATTAAGTTATTAACGCAAAATTATGGTAGGCCCCTCTTTTGGAGGTGACGTTACCCTCGACTAAGTAGTCTGAGTCAGCAGGGATACAGTCCTAAATTGCCGAGTTATAGTATTAATAGTAGTTAACTTATGAGGGGATCAAAGAGTTTGGACCCCCGCCATCCAATACCTTTGGGTATTGAAGGAGGTCCTACTAAATTTGACCCAGGTCCCTTGCAGGACCTCTAAACGCTGAACAAGGGCAAGACCCTTACCAAACCGTTCCATTAACCCCCGACCAGGTAGCCAACATACCTCCATATAGACCGTGGAGATATGAATGGTGAAAATCTTTTATTTTATATAGACAGTAAAATAATGCCAAGACACCACGGACAAACGATAAGGAAGAATCACCTTCAACATATGCAACTAGTTATTAAAGTCATTAATACAAAACCAATTAAGAAGTGCAAAAGATTAAAAATAAAAAGTATTATACTAAACACTTGTCTTCACCAAGTGATGTAAGAGACTTAGGCAAACATGGCCTTGATTGTCAAGAACTCTTACGATCAATCTTGGATCCCGAGACGACTCACACACTCTATGATGGACAATGGATGATGGTGGTGGATGATGGTGTTGTGATGGTGGTGGATGAAGTGTGAGAGAGGTGGTGTGCCAAGGGATGAGTTGCAATAAATCCAAGCACTCCTATTTATAGGCTGAACAGAGGCCTGGGCACGGCCCCGTGCCTGTCTTACACTATCTCTCTTCATTAATTGTAATTCGTAATTACAATTAATGCGCCTGCAGTACTTTGGGCACGCCCCCGTGTTCACTGGGCACAGCCCCGTGGTGAGCAATAGAAGCTTCTACAGGTTTGTCTTTTCTGCTGCTTCTTGGGAACGGCCCCGTGCTCGCTGAGCACGGGGCGTGTTCAGCCTTCTGTCTTCCTTGTTTTGCTTGGGAGGATGCTGTCGAGGGGTCGGGCAGTCCACTTTTGTTCCTTTTCTTGTATTTATGTTAGATTTAGCTGTCTTTTTGCTTCTTTTGTTAATTTGAGCTCATTTAATCCTGGAAATACAAAAGGAAGACAAAAACACACTTTTTCCAACATTAGTACTTAAAAAGGGTTAGTTTTATGCCTTATTTGATGTAATTTATATGTTGCATTTTACACACATCAGCCCTCCAATACGCTACTCATGCGGATCACCGTATCAGCGGGCGACTGTCCTCCTGACATTGGCGTGATGCACGAGGTATTCTAGATGCTCTCAATTTTACACCTTTGCATCCATGTTTTTCCGTCATATTGATTATACCCCCTCAAAAAGGAGTTCTCCGCCCTTTTAGTCTTCACGCCCACAGGCCTTCACGCCACTCGCCTTCCTGTCACCCATTTTTTCGCCATCCGTCAGCGGGTGTCACTGGCACGCATAGATACACGTCATCGACGACGAACAATCCTTTCACTCACTTCCTCTCCTACGGAAAGTCTTTCACGGGGTCACCCAAATCAGGAGTCCACCACCTCTGGTGGATATCCTCACACTTGCGCCATATCCAACGACCACCTTCATGCTCCCGCCACCAGGGGTGGGCAACCGCTTCACATCGTCGGCACGCGTAATAGAAGCTCGCCACCTGTAGTGGTGTCCTCTCCGCCACATGCATGTGGACATAAACTGCACCGACTATACTCAACGGGTACATTAGCCTGCCACCGCGCACCCCAAGATGCGCCTCCGGCTATCTCATCCCGTCATCCTCGGCGGGCTACCACCTCAATCTTTACCGGCCCTCCTTGAGCCGGTTTTATTAACCAAGGGCTTGGCAATGGCGGCACTGATGTCTGTCCCATGAGTCAAAACAGATACCAACCTCAAACAAAACTTTGTAGATTCGCGCGCCCCTACATCCTTCTACTGCATGCCTTGTCATGTGTGATATAGTGGTACACACATCATACATGATAAGCTTACAAAGATGTGAACCAGTTTAACAACTTCCATCGCCCGCGTTGAAGCATTATTACCGAGACCCGCGCAGATCATTGTCAACCGATGACATTACCCCGCACCATCTGCCTTCACACAACGAAGGAGCTGGGTTTCTTCAGTTGAACCAAAGTTTCATTACAAGAACCAACCTAATCCGGTTTACCAGGTTCTAAAACTTCATGCTTCTCTTTTCCATAACCTGTTGAGAATTTTAATACACCTCTTGGGTTTCCGATGCAAACAACACAACAACGTATGAAGAAGTTTGCTTTATTCTTAAAAATTTGTATGTTCCACAACATCTTCCTGCTTTATCACGAGAGAAGTTTTTAAAAGAAATGATTTAACAATAATGTTAAATAAAAACCCCTTGCAAACAGTTCTATATCTCTTCTCGATAAACACGAGCAATAAATTGAGGGACTATCATGGTGCAACACCATATGGAGGGTCAAAATTATTCATATATCGTGGACTATGGATACACAAAACCAACACTTCCGGCGAACAACTTTATTTGTCTCGCCACCCCTGGCAGACAACTTCCTTCGTCGCGCTACCCCTGGCGGACAACCTCCTTGGTCGCGCCACCTCTAGCAGACGATTTTCCTCAACGTGCCAAACTCAAGCAGAATCTTTTATCCACACCACCACAATCAGCATCGGACAATTTTCATGATTACGCTAACTCCAGCGATGACTTTCTTTGCCGCACCATTCCTGGCGCGCACTTCTTTTGCCATTTTTGGCCTGATAATCCCCTCTCAAGCATTGGCGGAAACTCGATACGCCTTACTATATGGCACTCTCAAGCGAGATTCGCTGTTTAATCAGCACACTCTTAGACACCTTACCGATTGGGCTACGAGGTCGTCCCAACACGCCACTATCGGCAGAAGCTTTTATTTTACCTGCCACTATCAGCGGAAGATTTTATTCAACCCGCCACCACCGGCGGAAGCTTTTATTTACCAAGGAACATTTCCAACGGACATCTTTGTCCACCCACGCCTCTTGCGGAGGCTTTCATTCTACCCGCCACTCCGACAGATTTTTTCATTCTCCCCTACCGTCTCCGGCGGATACTTTCCTTGCTCGCGCCATCTCCTGTGAGCACCGTCCTAAGTCATACCCTTAGTCACGCTTATAAACTTATCTTACAACAGAATACGAGAGTACCCGATGGAAATTCTCAGTTGTCATACATAAAGATAGACCTTCCAACCTTCTTGCCTATTATTATAAATGGGGTTGTGGCACATTTAGTCACGCCACCGCTGTAGCGCCTACGTCGCCACTCGCCCACTTGTGTATGTCGCACATACACCAGCGTATCACTTTAATTTGTGTTACTAAAGCTTTTAATTCAACCAGGTCACTTATAATGGTCCAAGGTTTTCCTATTTATATTACACCACATTTTACATGTGCCGATGCCTCATGGAACGAGATCGTACAGCCGTTGTTGCACTACTTTTAAACATAGCATATATTCATTTAACCAGGACTTGGGGTGTTGTGTAACCACCCCAGCATCCACATCATCTTCCACATCGTGGGCATATATTCAATTTGATTAAACATATGGACAATACCCATTTATTTGGCCAGAGCACGTGAATCATTTAGAAAGACGGTGTTACATACTTCTTTCAATAAAAACAAGTTGGCTAAAGTCTAGCACATGAAACTAATTCAACGACACGGTTAGCAGTTCATCGTTTTAACGACTACTAACCTAGCGATATTTACGACGAATACTAGTATCATTGCTTAATATTATTATTCAAGCTTAATGTTACTGACATTTATTTAGCAGCAATAAAAAGAAACTGGCATGGTGCAAGGTAACCGTTAAAGGTCAAAATTGCTTTCACAATTTACAGAGTATGGACCTTCACGCACACCTGATAACCCTTCTTTAACAATGAGATTTCGGTTGGACGACTTCTTGTCAAACCTTCTTACTTGTAAGATGTTTCTTGTCGCCGTTTACGCCTTCACCAAGCTATACTTTGGTAAGGATAGACCTAAGTTGCAGTTCACTAAGCTGAGCTATATATATATTTCGGAACACAATTCCAGGTACAATCCTATTTTATTGCTATATTTAGTTGCGCGATACATTTTTGTTTGTTCACACGCGCTTCGCATCTCATTGCACGCCCTTGGTTCACTTGACTATATACATATATCTATATGATGATCTGTATATAACCTGACATGACAATGCTACCGCAAAATACGAAATCCCAAACGTGATCGTCGGAAGATTTCATTGCCCACACATGCATTGGGCAACGCTCGATCGGCTATCTGGCATGTCGTATGCGCCTATATCATCACTTAAGTCCTAACATGCTTAACATCGTTGAACCGGGTAATCCGCTTGGGACAACACAGCTATGAGTGGACATGATCAAAATATTTACACATGCTAAACTATACATCGAATAATCCTTATTCAAACACGCGGGCCTAGCTAGGCATCTACGCACAAGGCTTACGGGTGACAGGTCCTTAATCTCATCCTTAAATACGGTGCTCTCACATAACTTGATAGCTTGATGGAATACGCCATAAAGTTATATATTTACTTGTTGTTTCTTTTTATTACCTATCAAGTTCAATGCTACTAACATACTTTAGCAGCACTAAACTGGGGGACTAGCAGGGTATAGCGCCATTACGCCTTAAAAGTGATCAGTTTTTCTCAGGCTGCCCATTAAGGTGATATCCACGACACATTAACCCGCATCGGTTCTTATATAATGTTGATGTTTCAATACGCTAGACAATATTTATACTTGTCACATCATTTTGCCTACGACTATACCACTTGACACGCATATGCAATTTGGTAGTCAAGACAAACGCACGACAAAACTAGTATACTTGATTATTCGAATTAGTATTCCACACGCTATGCGACAGGAAAAATACTAATTCGGATATGTATTCTCCACACCAGTTTGCGACATGGAAGAAAACCCTCACGCCACAGTCGGCGAGGTAAACAGACATGCCACCTACTATAAGCATTCCACATGCTAGTGCGCGTCCAGGAAAAGCACGTAGTAGCTTACATAAAGTGCTCATTCACGCCTAACGCGTATAAAGCATGTTATTATCTCAATGAGTGTTCACTCACGCCAAGCGCGTAGAAAGCACTTTGTTGTTCAAGTGTTCATTAACGTCGCGCGGGTTATAAAGCACTTTCTGATATCTACAAGTGTTCATATAAACATTTGTAAACACAACATACCATCACATTTAAACTGCATATTACGGTACACAATATTACCACCGCATTTGAACTACATATCACGGTAAAAAACAACTCTGACACGATATATTTTTCATAATAACAAAGTCAGATGATCAAATTACACAGCGCTAAGAGTGGGCATCTTGGTAATAGATGTATTCAACCACTACTATTCCAGTGGGTATCTTGGTAATAGATGCACAACCACTAATGAAAAACCAAGTACTTATCCTAAAATTATAAAAACATTGTGGGGAACATAAATAGCGGTCTAAGCACCCTCCTGAGGTCACTGAGCATAGCAAGCACTTCTGCAGGGGTGCATTGCATGTCATTCTTTCCGATTGCAACGATAATTGCTATAACCGGATCATTAATAACAACGACTAGTATAACCACCAGCGGTTTCACATTCGCCTAAGGTGGCATAACATCCGCATATGCATCTATGACCACCAATGGCTGCACATTACGACAACGGAGAACCCGATGACACGGACGCGTGGTAGGGATTGTCGTCACATCAACATCAACTCTTTTAATGGGTTGAACGCCGTTAGCGCACCATATGCTAACCAACAAAAGTCACATCAAAAGGTGAATATTTTATAGTAGCCCACACGACCGTGCGCACCGCTAAAGCAGGGCCACACCTGAAAAAATCATCTAAAGGCGAGGAACTTAACCGCCAAAACTCAGCCTGTTCCAAGACTCATGCATGAGACCTAACCACTTACGTGCAACATGGACAAGCTCATGGTAATGCGCTAGTACAAATGGCAACTGCCTACAACCGATCAGCGTGCGCCATGTTTGCCCAACCAATTTCCACGATGAACAATCGTAGGATATTCATTGCTCCATTATCTCCACTCACAGCTAACCACAACTGATATGCGCAAAATGCAACATATAAATTATATCGAATATGGCATAAAACTAACCCTTTTTTAGTACTAATGTTGGAAAAAGTGTGTTTTTGTCTTCCTTTTGTATTTTCAGGATTAAATGAGCTCAAATTAACAAAAGAAGCAAAAAGACAACAAAATCTAAAATAAATACAAGAAAAGGAACAAAAGTGGAATGCCCGGCCCCTCAACAGCATCTTCCCAAGCAAAACCAAGAACACAGAAGACTGAACACGCCCCGTGCTCAGCGAGCACGAGGCCGTGCCCAAGAAGCAGCAGAAAAGACAAACCTTTAGAAGCTTCTATTGCCCACCATGGGGCCGTGCCCAACGGACATGGGGGCATGGTCAGACTCCTGCAGGCGCATTTATTGTAATTGCGAATTACAATTAATGAGGAGAGAGACAAGGATGGACACGGGGCCGTGCCCAGCGGGCACGGGGCCGTGCCCGAGCTTCTGTTCAGCCTATAAATAGGAGTGCTTGGAGACATTTCAACTCATCCCTTGGCACACCACCTCTCTCACACTTCACCCACCACCCACCACCACCATAACACCATCATCCACCACCATCATCCATTGTCCATCATAGAGTGTGTGACTCGTCTCGGGATCCAAGATTGATCGTAAGAGTTCTTGACAATCAAAGCCCATGTTTGCCTAAGTCTCTTACATCACTTGGTGAAGACAAGTGTTTAGTGTAATACCTTTTATTTTTAATCTTTTGCACTTTTTAATTGCTTTTATATTAATGACTTTAATTACTAGTTTCTTATGTTGAAGGTGATTCTTCCTTATCGTTTGTCTGTGGTGTCTTGGCATTATTTTACTGTCTATATAAAATAAAAGATTTTTACCATTCATATCTCCACGGTCTATATGGAGGTATGTTGGCTACCTGGTCGGGGGTTAAGGGAACGGTTTGGTAAGAGTCTTGCCCTTGTTCAGCATTTAGAGGTCCTGCAAGGGACCTGGGTCAAATTTAGTAGGACCTCCTTCAATACCCAAAGGTATTGGATGGCGGGGGTCCAAACTCTTTGACCCCCTCATAAGTTAACTACTATAAAAACTTTAACCCAGCTATTTAGGACTGTATCCCTGCTGACTCAGACTACTTAGCTGAGGGTAACGTCGCCTTCAAAAGAGGGGCCTACCACATTATGCATTAATAACTTAATTAATTATCTTTCAATAATCTGACCCTTTAGGATTATATCCTTGCTGACTCAAACTACTGGGTTGAGGGTAACGTCGCCTTCAAAAGAGGGGCCTACTACAATAACTAAGATAATCTCTTAAACAAGTGCAAACGTGCGAAAATAATCAAAGGTTACACTAACACACGAGTCGGATCCAAGTGATTCATCTTGTCTATCTGTTTTTATTTTTATTTTTATTTTCAGCATTTTAGTTAGTTTTATTTTCTTAGTTTAAAAATCTTTTTCTAACATTTTGGTTTGATTAGACGTTGAGGATAAACCGGTACTAAAAGCTCTTGTGTCCTTGGACGACCTCGGTATCTTACCAACACTATACTACGTCCACGATGGGTGCACTTGCCCATATGTGTGTTTAGTGTTAGTAAATATCGTGTTTTATAAATTTAAAACTTGGCTAAAAGTGTAAAAAGGGCTTAAAATATACATCTAAAATAAATAACACACTGACACACATCAAGTTTTTGGCGCCGTTGCCGGGGACACAAGGATTTTAAGAAAGCTTAAAATCGACGGCCTAATCAGTTTTTCAAAAACCTTTTAAAAAAACGCGCGCACATTTTTCTGCATTTTAGCTTAGTTTGCATTTACAATAGCCTAAACACGGGGCCGTGTTCACTGAACACGGGGCCGTGCTGCACATTTTTAGTTAAATACCCAGATACAGAGTCTGAACACGGGGCCGTGCTCACTGAACACGCCCCCGTGCTCAACGAGACCAGTAACTTTAATTAAAACGCCCAGATACAGACCCTGAACACGGGGCCGTGTTCACCAGACACGGGGCCGTGTCCAGCCTCTGTTTCCGTCTTTGTTTCTGTTTTCTGGTCCCGAGACTTAGTTGTGGTCTGCTGAGTGATTCTTATGGATCAATACTCAGGAGGTTACAACTACACCTATGAGGAGGATGATTATATGAGAGACTATTGCACTAATTGTGGAAACCCGCACTCGGTACAATGTCGTAACTTATTTCAACCATCCACTTCACACAACTATTATGAGGAGCCCAGGTACGAGCCATCAACTTCATACACACCCTATGAAGACCAAAGGTATGAACCTATCCCCTCATACTCATATTTTGATGAACCAAGGTATGAACCTTCATACTCATACTTTGAAGAGTCAAGATATGAGCCACCACCTTCATATACTTATTATGAGGAACCATGGTGTGAACAACCCACCTCATATGGGTACTATGAAGAACAAAATTACGACCCTTATCCATCATATGCTTACAATGAAGGACAATGGTGTGAACCATCTACTTCATATGGGTACTATGAGGAACCAAGGATCGAACAACCGGATTCAAGCTTTGAGGATCCCGATCCTTACTCTATCATCGACATAGCCTATAGGATAATAGAAAACCTTAAATTTATCGAAAGATACATAAAAGAATCTCGCGCAAGGGAAGAGGAGTCCCGCGTGAGAGAAGAATTAAAAAAAGGAAGAAACGATAATTGAGGAATTAAAAATGGAAGAGCAAACAAGTGAAAAACCGACACATGAGTTAAACAACGAAAGAGGTGAGGCCGATAACGTTAAAATCCAAGAAGAGTCTAATTTTGAAGAAATTAATCTCTTGTCACCTTCTTTTGAAAACCATTGTTTAGTGTCAACTCATGCTAAGTTTTTAAAGGAACTAAACACTAACGCGAAAATTGAAGAAATGGTAAGTCTTAAGTTAACTAATGATCAAACTTCACTAATAAAAGAAGACCCTTTTGAAATTAACATTACACCGGTTCCATGTTTTTTTTTTCAAAATCCATTTATTAGTAATGTCACCATTGATAAAGATCTTTGTGTTAACATAATGCCTAATTACATTTTCGAAAAATTAAGTATTAGTGATTTTGCTCCACTTCAAATACCCATTTTTCTATCCAATCGGAAAGTAATAAAATCAATCGGTGTAGTTGAGGACGTCTTGGTTAAAACAAATCAATTGGTTATTCCAACCGATTTCGTCATCCTCGATGACGCTCCTCTAGTGTTAGGAAGACCTTTTGTAAAAACTCATGAAGCTTTGAAAAACCGGAAGTTTAATAATCTACCTCTCCAACTAGGGGCATTCAAAAGGAGCATAGATATTGAGCGTTCAATGAAATATCCTTTTGGCAATAATGACCCCCTAATTGAAGATGAAGATGAGCCACCCGATACAAGTGAAAAAGTTGACCACTTTGTTGAAGAAGAGATCGCCATAGAACAAACCTTTAAAGTTCTTAATCTAGATGAGCCCCAAAATAAGGAGTATCCTAAAGACCCACCTCTTGAGCTCAAAGAACTCCCAAAAGGTTTGGAATATGCTTTTCTAGACAAAGATGGTGGTTCTCCTGTAATTTTTCATCTAAACTAAATAATATAGAAAAAGAAAAATTAATTAAACTTTTGAAAAAACATAAAAATGCGATCGCTTGGAAGCTTGTAGATATAAAAGGAATAAGCCCTTCCATGTGCACGCACAAGATTCTGATGAACGATGATTACAAATCTGTGATACAACCACAAAGGAGAGTAAATCCAAATGTCCAAGAAGTGGTTAAAAACGAGGTCATCAAACTGCTTGACGCCGGACTTATTTATCCTATCTCCGATAGTCCATGGGTAAGTCCAGTCCAAGTAGTCCCAAAGAAGGGGGTATGACGGTAATAACTAATGAAAATAATGAATTAATACCAACGAGAACCGTCACAGGATGGAGAGTATGTATTGATTACAGACGATTAAATGAAGCAACGAGGAAGGATCAATTTCCTTTGCCCTTCATTGATAAAATGTTAGAACGACTATCCGGTCATAAATTTTACTGTTTCTTGGATGGTTTTTCAGGTTACTTTCAAATTCCAATAGCACCTGAAGACCAAGAAAAGACAACTTTCACATGCCCCTATGGAACTTTTGCTTATCGTCGCATGCCATTCGGTCTATGTAATGCCCCCGCAACTTTCCAACGTTGCATGGTGGCCATTTTCCATGACATGATAGAAAAGACAATGGAAGTCTTCGTGGACGACTTTTCTATCTTTGGAGATTCATATGACCAATGCCTCGATAACCTTGAACGAATGCTATCCCGATGTGAGGAAACTAACCTCGCCCTTAACTGGGAAAAATGCCATTTCATGATAACAGAGGGAATAGTACTCGGTCACAAGATCTCGAGCGAAGGAATGGAAGTTGATCGAGCAAAGATTGACACAATTTCTCGATTACCTCCACCATCCTCCGTTAGAGCAACCAGAAGTTTCTTAGGGCATGCCGGATTTTACAGACGTTTTATCAAAGACTTTTCGAAAATTTCAAGACCTCTAACAAAATTACTTGAAAAAGATGCGCCTTTCATCTTTGACAAGGACTGCAATCAAGCATTTCTACCCCTCAAGGAAATGCTGGTCAATGCACCTATCATGATAGCGCCCGATTGGAAACTACCTTTCGAAATCATGCGTGATGCAAGTGACTTTGCTGTTGGAGCAGTCTTGGGACAGAGAAAAGAAAAGCATTTCCACCCAATTTATTATGCTAGTAAAACACTTAATGATGCACCAGAGAATTACACAACTACTGAAAAAGAATTACTAGCCGTGGTATTTGCTTTTGATAAATTCCGTTCTTACCTTGTTCTTTCTAAAACTGTAGTCTATACAGATCATGCAGCTATCCGATACCTCTTCAAGAAACAAGATGCCAAACCCCGTTTGATCAGGTGGATTCTACTCCTCCAAGAATTTGATATTGAAATCAAAGACAAAAGAGGAGCAGAAAACACAGCAGCAGATCATCTTTCGCGCCTAGAAGACCCAGCTTTAGAGGCAACCAGGGACGAACAAATCAACGAACAATTCCCAATAGAGTCCCTGGAAATGGTGGAATATAGACAAGAACCATGGTATGCCGACTATGCTAATTACTTAGCTAGCGGTATAGTCACCAAGGGATGGCCACATCACCAAAGAAAGAAGTTCTTTGCTGATGTAAAGCATTACTTTTGGGAAGACCCTTATCTTTTCAAAATGTGTGCTGACCAACTCATCCGAAGGTGCGTACATGGGAACGAAGCAAGAAGAATACTCCGCCATTGTCATGAAGGTCCATACGGAGGACATCATGGTGCTGCCAGTACAGCACGAAAGGTATTTGATTCAGGATTTTATTGGCCGACCATTTACAAAGATGCGAAAAATCTTGTCAAGACATGTGATCCTTGCCAAAGAACAGGTAATATTTCTTCCAAAAATGAAATGCCACAAAATGGCATTCTCGTTTGTGAAATTTTTGATGTGTGGGGACTCGATTTCATGGGACCTTTCCCACCGTCAAAAGGAAACAAATATATACTTGTGGCAGTTGATTACTTGTCTAAATGGGCCGAGGCCGAAGCCCTTCCAACAAATGATGGAAGAGTTGTGGTAAAATTTCTGAAAAAATTATTCTCTCGTTTTGGAACACCTAAAGCATTAATAAGTGATAGAGGTACCCACTTTTGTAACCATCAACTCGAAAAAATCTTAACAAGATATGGGGTCTATCATCGGGTCTCAACAGCATATCACCCTCAAACAAACGGACAAGCCGAAGTGACTAATAGAGGTTTAAAACGAATACTTGAAAAAACCGTAGGAATAAATAAAAAGGAATGGGCCGATAAATTAGATAATGCTTTATGGGCATTTCGTACTGCTTATAAAACCACTATAGGCACAACCCCATATAAGCTCGTCTATGGAAAAAGTTGTCATTTGCCGGTAGAAATAGCTCACAAAGCCTACTGGGCAATAAAAAATGTAAACTTAGATCTAGATATTGCAGGAAAAAATCGATTTTGTCAAATAAATGAATTAGACGAACTAAGGAATTATGCATACTCTAACTCGGAAATTTATAAGGAAAGAATGAAAAACTTACACGCCAAATACATTAAACATAATGAATTTCGAGTAGGAGAGCAGGTTCTGTTGTTTAATTCACGACTTCGATTATTTCCGGGTAAACTAAAATCTAGGTGGTCAGGACCTTTTTCCATCACCCATATTTTTCCTCATGGTGCAGTATAAATTAAATCTCGAAATGGAATCCCATTCAAAGTCAATGGCCAACGGCTGAAACTCTATCAAGGATCCATTGAGGACGAAGAGGAAGAAATCTTGCTCCAAACGGTTGACGACTAAAGGCATCAACATCATACCTGGTAAGTTACGAACAAGCGGGTAAACATCGAGAACGGTAAGTCTTCGAACCACGTTTCTGGGAAAATAGGGCATTCACACATGCACTTAAAAAAAAACTTTGCTCGGCACGGGGCCGTGTCCGCGCAACTGACGGGATAAAAACCCCTTTTCACAAACAGTTTCATTCCACACGCCCCGTTTCCCCGAAAAACGCTCTGGTCCAGGCGATTTTCTGCAGATTTTCGACGTTTCCTCTCACTCTAACAACATCAAGGTATGATTCTATCATCATTAGTAGTTAGATTAGTTACTTGCATGTAGTAAAAACATCAAAAATTTGGGGAAAAATATAGGGTTCTTGAAGTTCATCCGGATCGAACCTCAAATTTTTGTTTTAATCTGTTAGCATTAGTTTAGATTAGTATAATAGGAAGTAAATACACTTATATTGTTGATAGATTTGCCCAATTTCTCATGAAACCCCCAAACCCTTGTTTTTGAACTGAAAAAGATAAAATCAAAGGGGTAAACGGTTTGTTTTGGAAAAAAGGCACTTGGGGTTTTATTTCGGGGGAAACCGCACCTACTAGGCCAAAAATTTTCAGATTTTCGGGACCGGAACGAAAAATGCAATTGTTGAGTAACAGAAGCCTGGACACGGGGTCGTGCCCGCTGAGCACGGGGCCGTGTCCAGCTCACTGTTTGCAGTTTTTTCCGAAAATTCCACTGTTTTGTGCTAACTTTTGGTGTATTCTTTCATATGTCGAAGAAGCTTACGAGATTCAACGCTAATGAGCTCGATGCTAGGGCCAGATATGATACGCTTCAAACAAGACCCGAGGAATACCCAAGGCAAGCATGCACGGACCTGTTACTCATGGTGAACCAACTTGGCCGTTTCAACAACCTCGTTACCGGACCGCTCAGGGTTGCTTTGACCACTCGACTCCGGTCGGTACACGAGTGCACTTTGGAGTTCTACAGTACCTTCACCTTCACTTCAAGGTGTGACCCGTTCGACAATGAGGGGGTTGCATTCCGATGTGGTGGGACAAGGTATTCGGTCTCTATGGCACAATTCGGGGCAATAGTGGGGCTGTATTCAGAGGAAGATTCGGGAAATGAAGAAAACATCGGGGGAATGCGAGAGTTGGATGAAAATGAACGCCAG